>NC_056741.1:5677182-5792856 GCF_019279795.1 Protopterus annectens
GGTGATTGGTGGATTGAAACTATGAGCTAGTGACATACTGTTTCTTGTGTACCAACGTTTCATACCCATGACTGTTATCTGCCTACTGTGTAACTCTGACTAGGGTGATTGGCTAAGCAGTGCTCTGGGTCTTTTGGGAAATTGGAATAGCCTCTTCAGAGGTCTCCTTGACTGCATATCTAGTAACTACTTATGAACCTAAATATTAAACATTTGCATAAATGCATACAAATCAATACTCAGTAATAAGAATCAAAACAGACTTTTTTTCTTTTTTTAACTATTGCAATTGTTTTTATAACATACTTATCAATAACCAATATAAAAACATTTATTTCATGATGCAGGTAGGGGGTTACATATTTACAAGTAAGGGCAACTAGAATATGTGGTTGTAAGAGAATAAAATAAATTAGAAGGGTACTTTGAAACAAATTATTATTTAAACTAGGAACATAACATTCCATGGAAGGGACCTAATTTACTTGCAGTTTAGTTATTCTTAATATTGTTAATTATTTGCTTTTTTCATAGAATCATAGGAGGTTACTAGGCTAATGGCCTGGGGCCCTTACAAGCCATGCTGAGAGTTTAGCCCCAAAAAAAGAAACCTCAGTCAACATGTTTGCCCCTGTCAATGAGGGACAAAGGTGGAACCCCTGGGACAAATCTATGTTTTCCCATCCACTCATCAAGGCTGCGCTTGAAGAGGGTCAGCAACGTACTCTGTTTGACATGTATGGGAAGTCTATTCCAGAGAAGGGACAGGGTCTGGGAGACAAACCTGTCTCTCCAGCAGGTTTTGCTGATGTTGCATATTAGATGTAGGCCTATCATTTGGGTAATGAGTGAGGAGTTAAACTTACGGATATGGAGCATCTCTAGTAGGGCAGGGTCTGATATTGCCTGGTAGGCGAGACACAGATCACCTCTAAGCAATCTGTATGATACCGAGTAAAGTTGTAGTGATTTCAGCCTGTCTGCATAGGACAGGTGTCGGAGGCCACATATTTTCTTTGTGAGGTATTTCTGTGGCCTTTCCAATTGGTGCAAGTGTTTGGAGAGGTATATACTAAATGAGGTGTTATACTCAATTACAGATCTAATGAGGAAGGAGTACAGAGAGGTAATAACCTCCTTTTTTTCTGGATGCAATCCCTTTACTTGTGAGATAAACCAAGTAAAAGGTTTTCTGACCACTGCCGCCACATGATGGTAAAATGTGATATTGTTGTCTACCTGAGTACCCAAGTCTCTCACCATGGGTTGTGTGCTTAGGGGGTTGCCATTGATGTGGTAATCAGTAGGGGACATGTTTTTGCTGAATAGTATGATAATACATTTTTATGCAGTTAACTTAAGGCTATGACTTTGGCACCAGTTATTTGTAGCTGTGAGACCCTCTTGCAGTATGTTAATGTCATTTGGGGAGTCAATGACAGCACCCAACTTACAGTCATCCGCAAACATGGTCAACCACAGGCCCTTTGTCTTTGCCTGGGCCTCTGAGAAGTAGATGCCAAACAGTAGGGGTCTCAGGATAGATCCCTGTGGAACACCACTAGTGGCAGGTCTGCTGTCAGAGGCGGTGGCGCCTATTTTGACCTTGTGTGTCCTATCTGTGAGCCAGTTGTTTTCTGTGTATTTCAAATAAAATGAGCTTTCAGCAATAGTTTCTAGCATAGAAATAGTATCACTTCTGCTTTGCACTAATAAGAATATAGTTACAATGCTGCACTCACAACAAAAAAAGAAAACGTCCTTTGACTAATCAGATGAGCAAAGGGCAGGCAAGTTATGAAGGAGACTTTTCAAATGGGGGAATGCTTGGTCGTGTTTTTCTTGTCAAGGTTGTGCTTTTGGGGTGTCTTTTTTTAAGGAATTTAAAAGTGGTTTTACAAATTCTGCAACATTAGGAACCCATTGCCAGTAATAATCTGTTAATCCAAAGAAATCACGAAGCTGCTTCAAGGGTATGGGTACTGCGCATGGTGCAGACGAAAAAGCAGAAAAATGAAAAGAAAGAAAGAACGTCTCACGTTCCTGCAGAAATGAGATGTCCTATATGTGTCGAACCTTGGGCTTCAGCAATTGCAATTTATTTTTATTAACTTCAAAATATAATGCAGCCAGTTTGGTTAAAATAAATATTGTATCTTTCTAGAAGTTAGTTAATTATTGTGTCAGAGATTAGAAGCAAATCATCTGTGTAGTGCATAAGTGCAATTCCACTAAATAGATCTTTTTTTTCAGATGTGTTTTCATCTCTTGCTTGAGAACAGGGTAAGAAAATTAACATAGCCTTGTGGCACTATACTCCAATTACACCGGGGTCCTTTGTAAGTAAAACAAATGCTGACTGTTAAGGTAAATCAGTACAGTGAAAAAAGAAGAAATGTCAATAAAAGAAACAGTATTGCTATCAGAGAGAATTGAATTAGAATTGTAGCTGGGTTGGGTATGGCATTAAATGTATGAATGACTACTGAATGCTAAGCTCTAAGGACTTGAACAAAATAAAACATTTCTTTTTACTGGTTTATTCACAGGTAGTGTGGGTGTGTATTATATTACATGGAATTTTAGTTGACAGTATAATTTCCTGGTGAACTAGTGCTGAAATCACAAGTTCATTTCCCTTTTTACCTCTGCTGATAGGGCATATTGTGCAATTTGTGACAGTGATTCAGGAGATTTAAAAATTACTTTCACAGGTTCTGCATCTTTAATATAGACTGCTTCATTACTATGGCAGGTCCATATCTGTTGTGGGATGGATTGAAGGAGTAAGTCATTACTGAGGTTGTCAGGTAGCTGTTTAACTCGTAGGACAGCAGAGTCTTTTTATCTATAGTGAGACTGCGAGAGCACAAATCAGGGACAGTGATGTGTCTGAATTGTCCAAGAAGATCCCAATAGGGGCACAGTAGATTGTACAATCTAATTTGCACAGGAAAGCTCTGCCTAGCACAGTGCAGATGTTTCCACAATGAATGCGTGAGCACTATGCAAGGATCCCACTTGAATAGAGAAATGTATGGTTTCAAGATAATTTAACAGACTTTTTTGAAACTGCTACTCCCAGAACAGAAATAATAAGGCTGGTCCATCAGATGATATGATCATAGAGTGTGTTGCTCCAATATCTATGAAAAACGGAATATAACGTCTAGCACTTTAATTTAAACAAAATTACCTCGCTGATCTACAGCAAAGGAAACAACTGTGATTTCTTCTCATGGCTGTCCTTTACATTATCAAGTAGTGTTTCAGGTTTGGAGATGTGAAATTTTTATAGGAAAGGGGCTGCTAAATCTGTGGGGGTATGTCCATCTGTGAATCTGAATTATGGTGTCTTTAGTTGGCAATGAAAGGGCTAATGGTTTGCATAGCTATTTTTTCATTCTACAGGAAAAGACACCTGTTTTGCAAATTACTTTTTTTTCACACAGTTAAAACACAAGTGAGTTTTTGATATAGTTTGTACAGATACTTATGAAAGATTATGATGAGGTTAAAACATTTTCAGAGGATGTTTTTCCCTTCTTCCTTCTGACTATCCCTCTTTGTCTGAAGTTATCAAATTGCTGTACTTATGTGGTTAACACCCTTTTTTCTTGGTTAACACCCTTTTTCCTCTCTTTTACTAGGGTCTGTATTAGATGATTGAACCCCCCCCCTGCACCCCACACAACCCCAGCTCTTTAAATATATCAACTATGAGATCACACTACAGTGCAGAAAAGGGAAATCTTCCCATTCTGTGCTGTACGGAGATCTCTGTTAAAACATTCAAACTTTCAAAAGTTCGATCATATGGTGTCGACCATATGACAGTTGAACTTTTGAAAGTTTGATCATCTAATACAAACCCTTTTACTATATGACTAGTGACATATTATGTTTGATTAACAATCTCATGTAAACCAAAACTGGACAAATTAAGACAGACTTGTTGATTTGGTCATGTGTCAGTGTAACAAGCCTTTGTCAACAGGTCCAAGCAAGCTGCTTGCAGTTACTGCTTCTGTTGGTTCAGGTGACCTGAATAGAATTCATCATATGTTACAAGTAACTGCCTATGGATTTATCTTCCTTTTGTATGACAGCCTTTATGAGCGACCAATTAATCACAGGTGGGTGTACTGTCAAGATCGTGTCTATGAAATCATGAATTTTGGTTTTAAAATCAGTGCCTGCGTGCTTAGGTATTTCATCATTACCTTTACTTAGTTTTGAAATTATTCATGTTTAAAGATGTCTGGTGAAATAGATGCTTTTAATGCTGACTTGAAGTCTTCAGTAGTGAAAAATCTGCATTTGAACATGATCTCTTAGAATCTTGGCATAATTTTCATAGCAATTTCTCCCTAAAGCAGACTTTCTATTATGGTTTGGAAGTGTACAGTACACCAAATATGTAATATAATGAACAGTATGTTCATTTTGGTTGCCCTAGGTTGCTGCAGGGTTTGGCATTTGGCATAAAGTGTAAGAGAGTATTTTCTGAATGCCTTCTGACTTGTCCATAATGTCATTTTTCGATGATGAGCCAGAGGTAGAGTTCTCTCTAGAACTTTGTCTCACTAGTGAATAACACTGATATTTATTTTCATTTATAGCTAGAGGAAACTATATTATATATGTAAAGTTTTTTTAGGGTGTTTATTTGTACTATTTGAGCTGTTTTGATTTCATTAAGTTTGGCTTGGTCCTACCAAAATTTTCAGGGTGTTTGGATAATTTGTTTCCATGCACAAGTTATATCAGCATTGTTTTAGGATTTTGTTTACCTGTATGATACTTTCCAACTGTCTCTGAGATTGCTGTGGCATGATATGTGTGTATGAAATTTTCCTTTTGTTTTTGTGCAACCATTATTCTAAGGATATGGATTATTATGGAGATAATAGAATAGTAATTAATAAATGCAGTATGTGTATAATTGTTTTAAGATGGCTTTAACTGTGTTTTTTAATGTAAATGGCTTCAACAGTGGCAATAAGATAGGTAGTTTGTTTAAATATTTAAAAGTATAAAACATTATTTTTACAAGAAACTCGTATTGCAAAACTGACATTAATAGATTAAGTAGAAAGGAATATACAGTACTCACAAGCTCTAGATTTAAAGAAAGGAGACAGGTACAGCAAATTCTATTACAATACCTAGGTTTATTGACCCGTATAGTGACAATAAAGGCATGATTATAATTAAATATCAAACAAAAATATTAACCTTAGCAAATAGGTACTGGATTCTGAGAAATGGAGATAGATACTCCAGGAAGTTTCAGGAAACTTTAACTTTGAATATGAATAGAAATATAATACTACCAGGAGCTTTTAACTGTATCCTTACAAAAAAATAACAGTGGTGCAATTAACAAACCCAGGATTTCAACATCAGCTAAGGTTTTAGTAAACTTTATTAACTTACTTATTCTTTAGATGTTAACAACTTTTCTGAATTAAATTCTTTGTTTGCCTCTTACAGATTTGGTGCACAGTCAATAATTGCTAGGGTATATATTTTGAATTATTTGGTTTCTAAAGTAGAAAAAAAGATGGATACTATAACATATTCTGTATCAAATCACCATGCAGTAACTTGCAGTAATGATAAACGCAAGAAAATTGGCTTATTTTAATAGACTGCCAGCTTATATAACAAAATTAAAAGATTTCAGAGAGTTGTTTCTAACAGAAATACAATAGTTCTTAGGTTTTAATAATACTTGCAAAGTTTCAAATGTGATCCTCCTAGGGGACTCCATGAAAGCACATTTATACGGCAAAATCACTGTTTGACATTATAACATGAGAAAGGAGCGGTTAATGACTTAATGGAACTATTACAAAAGCTAGACAAAAAAAGGTAAAAATAAAAAAAGAGAAAGAGGCGTATATTATCAAAAATGAAAAAACTGAAAGAAATTTCAGAAGAGAATACAACATAGCTAGAAGCAAATCATCTACATATTGCATTTGTCTGCCTTTTTTCTGCAATAAAGAAGTCATTTTGAAGAGAAACCAAAAGCTCCTTCCTTTCCTTGAAGTCTGATTTTAGATATTCTGTCTGCATTTAGCCTAGCCCGAATAACTTTCTAGTTGTTCTCCACTTTAGTTCTGAACTTGTTCTGACCTTGACATTGGGGCCCTGGTCCACTGTTTGTTTGGGGTCTGAGGCTAACTAAACTGTAGGATGTTCCCAGTGCTGAGTCTTTGACCTATTATGGATAAAGGAATACTCCATAATAGGTAGAAGAACAGACTCACTGTCATATTCTGTTTGGAAGGGTTTGGACAAAAAGTATGAAATGAAACTAGGAAAATGAAATGTCTCAATTTTGTTGCTTATAAGTAGGATACAGTGAGAGGAATAGGGGAGTGGCCAAGGACAGCAGACTTTGGAAAGATAAGTTGCTCAGAACAACAGATGTGGATAGGTGGCAGGAGATGGAGGGAAAGTAAGAAGTATGGGAAATCATAAAGGAGTAATATAAGAATAGACAGCAAACAGATTGAAAAAAACAGTTGTCAAAAACAAGAAAAACAATTAAAATAAATAATAAATAAATAAAATGAAAACAATGAGTAAAAGCCAGACTGGCTCAAGAGGAATGTTAAGGCAGCTATAATGGAAAAAGAAATAAAATACAGGTATTAAAGGTATAAGGACAGAGGCATAGCTGAGGTGGGGGAAAAGGGGTGGCTGGCCCAGGTGGATAACCAACATTCAGAAATGAATGCTGATACTATATTTTGCAAAGATGGACAAAGAATTGTAACACTTTGTATGTAGCATTTCTACACTTTTTAAGGGGGTCCCGAACTCTGACAGAGGTCTTGAGCAGGGCAACTGCACAAGGCACAAGATAAACTAGCTACAGTTGAAAGGTGCATTGGGTGAGGCATTTGAAGGCTAGAAGCATGATGACAAAGTATGTTACAATGTAAAATGAGAGACAGCGAGAAAGTTAATGAAAGGCACGAGGACAGGAAAGCAGGACTTCTTCAGATGCGTAGGAAAAAAAGAAGGCAGGGAGGGAAACTCGGTAACTAGTGGTTGGGGCAAACCATAATGATATCAAAAAGGGAAAAGGTCTATGTGAATATTTTGCATTGGTATTCAAAAAAAGCAGAAGAGAGTGCACAAAGCTAGAAGAGTAAGACAGTAATAGCAGAAGGTTCTATAAATGTGGAACTAACAACAAAAGTAGTGGAAAGGAACTGGAAAGGACGATGGAGTGTAAGGCATAAGAATCAGATGGGATCTCACCAAGAATCCTAAAACTGAGAGAGTAGGGATTTAGTAGAACATCTGGTGAAACCCTTCAGCAGATGTTTCAGATAACTGATGACACCTGGGACTGTAAACATTATGATCTGCATGGGCAGAGCAAGGATTAGCCAACAAAGTTGAGAACAGTTAATTTGACTTCAGTGGTGAGCAATGGAGATGGTGCAGAGAAGAAAGCTTGCAAGGTTTCTAGAGCAGAATGGCCTCCTCATCATAATGCAGAATGGATTCAGAGCATGATGATGCTGTCAGAGCAACCTAATTCATTCTGTGTCTGTATCACCAGGTAACTAGATGGAGTAACCCTGTGGAAGTATCTCACACTTGAGAATATATAGACATCTGTGGAGTTACTTAGACAAATAAAAGTGGCAGTGAAAGGTGTCAATGCCTATCCTGCTTTTAGACCAGTAGCTGCAGAGACAAGGGATAAAGATGGATGTAACTCAATATGCATCAGTAACAAGCATACTTCTAAGGTGGTCAAACAGGATGATGTACTGGACTTCCTCCATGTGCAGATCACCATAGGAAAAAATCCTGTATATGTTCATACGTGTGTACTAGGCTGATAACCACAATGGCGTTTTAATTCTAAACATGCATATCAAATCTCTGAGAAGTTCTGTTACCCTTGATAAGTGTAAGCAGAAGCTTGGGAGATGAAACAGTTACAAGCAGGGACCTTGGAGATGAACCATTTCCAGCTGCCTGTGTCCATTAGAAACATAGGTGCCAAACCAGGGATGAAGTTCCTGTTCCACATCCAATTGTACAAGTTACACTTGAATTATGTTAAGGAAGAACTCTGCTTCACATGGATAAAGAGCCTGTTCCAGAAAAGAGGTAGTCTCTGGGATACATACCTGTCTCTCCAGCAGGCCCAGTTTGTATCACAGGCAGGTATAAGGCTTTAGAACAGGTAATTCTGGTGCTGCTTATTTTTTGGATATGCAGGAGGTCCATCAGGGAGGAGTCTGACAATCCCTTGTATGCCAGGCATAGATCTCCCAGAAACAGCCTGTAGGAGACAGAATACAAGGACAGGCCTTGAAGACATCTTTCTTACGCACTGTATTCTTTTAATGAGGAACTTCTCTGGATGTTCCAATTGTTGGATGTACCTAGTTAGGTAGATATCAAATGGGGCATTGTACTCAATTATAGATCTGATAAATGCTGAATACAATGGTGTAATGACTTCCTTGGAGCTAGATGTCATACTTTGTTTATAAGTTACACAACATACATTTATTTCCTCACTACTTCAGACAAGTGATGGTCAAAGGCTAGATTACTCTCTATGTGTGTCCCCAAGTCCCTGACTATTGGGTCAGCTTTTAGGTGTGCATTTTCAATATGATAGTTACTAGGTAAATGGGGTATTGTGTCAAATGGACTTTGTAAATACAAACAGCCTTGATCAAATGGCTTATCTAAACAAAATTATGTTGCTTTGTGATTGACTGTCCAGTTGGCTGAGGTATGACTGCGAGCAATAGTGAGCAGAATTCCAGCTTTTGGTGACTTCCACAACTGGTACAGTCAGAACAACAATGTTATTCTACTTAATTTAATGTTTTGTTGTATATTGTTTATGTCATTTTTCTCACAGAAGTTTATTTAAAATCTTTTTGAATTCTGTGGTAACTGAAATGGCTTATCATTTTCTTTTGGAATTCTTTAATCATTTGCAGATGAAAATGGATTCCTAAAATGAATATGCAATTAATGGTTTCCTAAATTATCCTGTACAATGTAATAAATGTTATGTACATTTAAAGGTAACACTTGATAACACTGGTGATCCGTGTTGCTCATGACAAAATTTGGATGATTTGCTTACAAACATTAGTAGTAAATCCAGACTTACAGATGATAATTGTATTTGTGCAATTGGTACAACTTGGAGAAGTGTTGTTACATATATTAATGACTGGACTGATGAGATAAATAACATTAGACAAAGAGCAAACAGAACAAATTTAGTAAACAAAGTGTATGTTGTCAATAAAGATCACTCACTCCCTACTGAAAAGATAATACCACTGACAATCTTGGAATTCTAGATACAAGGCTTTATCAATCTGAGGATTCAGAGCATAGAGAAGAAAATAAGAAAAGAAAGAAAGGATAAAGCTCACAACAAATAAAGAATAAAAAGATTGATTAATGTCTAAAAACTAGAGAGAGAATATTTATTTATTTATTTATTTATTGTCATGTGTTTACCGGGTTAGTCCAACTGAGCCAGTGACCCATTTTCAGTGGAGACCGAGGAGAAAAGCTCCAGTTAAAAGTAACAATATCACTGAAGTATCACAAAAATATCACAAAGAGTATCACAAAAAATGGCTATGCTTACAATGTTATAGTTTCAAGTAGTTGTACACTGGAGAATTGGAATCACTTTTTTATACAGTTTTGTACAAAATTGCAGAAAAATTAGGAACATAACATCAAAGAGGTTCAATATGGCAAAAACAAATATATAGGTAACAGCTGGAAAACTCCTTGTTTAGCAGTAGTTACAGGAAACAGGGAGTAAGGTAAAGAAAGGAAAGGAAGTGATAGAGAGACAAGAAAAAAGAAAGAATGCTTAGACTGAGGTAGAAGAATTTAGGAAGAGAGCAGTATAATAGCAGGTAGGAGTGTGACATGGACAGAACCAGGTATTTAGTAGGTAGTTTTTAAGCTCGTGTTTAAATTGGGCTTTATGAGGTATAGCCCTTATGTTAAGGGGATGTGTATTCCAGGAATGGGCGACAGAGAAGTTATTGAGGGATTTGCATATATTTTTAGCAGGTTTGTAGATGTCTAGACGATGTTTGTCAGCTGTGTGAAGCTGACATGTGGGGTTATAGAGTGATACGATGTTAGAGATGGAGGGACAGGAAGTGGGGTTATAGAGTATAGAGTGTGTAATGGGTAGTTGTGGAAGAAGAATTTGTTTTTGAAATTCAGGCCATAATAAAAACTTAAGAGCAAAACAGTGGTGGGATTTATATGGTAGACTGGAGGCGAATCTGGCTATTTTGTGGTAGGTTTGTTCTAATTTAGAGAGGAGAGATGACTGAAGGTTTATAAGGACTGGGGCTGCATATAGAAGACAGGGTAAGAGAAGTGATGTAGCAAGAGACGGTTTAGTAGAGGGAGAGAGTAGTTTGTGATTATGGTACAAAAGCCCAAGGTTTTGAGTATTTTTTTTTATACACTGGTTCATGTTAATGTCAAATTTTAGTTTGTCATCAATAGTTACACCAAGTAATTTAGTAAAGGGTTCAGGTCTGATGATAGTGTCATTTAGAGAGATAATTGAGTAGGAGGGTTTAAGGTATACCATTGTTTTAGGCAGGAAAAGTAAAAGCTTAGCTTTTTTTGACTTAATATTAGTTGTTTTTCTGTGAGCCAGGTTTCAACTGACGTGAAGGAGTCTTGGGTCTGAGCAAGGAGTTCTAAAAAGTAATGGGCAGTGGTGATAAGGGTTGAATCATTGGCATATTGTAAGAGAGTAGAGTGGTTGGTAGTGGAGTTTAATCTTTTTGTAAAGATATTGAACAACAGGGGACTCAAGATAGAGCCTTTGGGAACACCTGTGTTGATAGGTAGTAAAGGGGCAGTGACAGATTGCCAGTGGATGGATTGTTGACTGTTAGATAAGTAACTAGAGAACCAATTTATGGTGGTGGTAGAGACATGGAGATCAGAAAGTTTAGATATCATTTTGGTGTGAGAGACTGTATTGAAACCCTTGGAGAGATCAAGGAATAGAAAGGAAACTAAGTGGTTATTATCACGGGCTTCTGCTACATTTTGGGTGAATGAGTGTAGTGTGGTAGATGTGCTGTGGTGGGGTCTAAATCCATGCTGGATGGGACTAAGAAGATTATTGTCCAGTAAGTGTTTAAGTAGTTGGTTATGGACACATTTTTCAAGAATTTTGGATAGTGGGGAGAGTATTGCAACAGGATGGTAGTTGGATGGGTCAGTGGAGTTACGACCTTTGTGGAGAGGGATTGTGAAGATGGCTTTCCAAATGTTTGGAACAAGGGCTTCTGTAATAGAGCAATTAATAAGGATAGAGACTGGGTATGCAATGGATTTGCCAGCAATTTTAAGAAAGTTGGGGGGGGGGGTAATTTATCGACAGATGGAGACCAAAGTTTGAGTTTACTTAGCAGTGATGTGATGAAAGAAGTGGGGACTGGTTGGAAGGAGAAAGAAATGGGGGAAGAGGGTTTGGGGGATATGGGAAAATCAGAGTTAGTGGGACTTGGTTGAGTTAGTATTTAAATTGTTTCTTTGAAGTGTTTATTTAAAAATGCAGCAGTCTCAGTGGCAGTATTGAAAGGGAAGGTGTGAGGGGTTGGAGGTTATGATAGAGAATTTTGTTAACTGCTGTCCAAACTTTTTGGGGGGTTGTGTGGGCTGCCTTGGTTGGTTAAAGAAAGCCTTTTTGTCTTTTATGACAAGTTTTTTACACAAGTTTCTGAGTTCTTTGTACTGTTGTAATAGGGGAGGAGTTCTATGTTTGATCCAAGTTTCCCAGGCAGCATCCCTCTGATGCATAATAGAGCGAGTTTGCTTAGTGAGTCAGGGGGCACAGTTAGATTTTACTCTAATTTTTCTGGTTGGGGCTATGGAGTTCAGAACATCTAGGAATACTTTCTGGTTACAGCTTCATTACGAGGGAGGTTATGGAGGAATGACCAGCTGATGTTGGACAGTATAGAGTTGAATTTATTGGCATTAAATTGAGTTAGTTTGCAACTTTCTCTGTAGTGGTGTTCTTTGGGAGAATGCTTGAAATTTCTATGAATATAGGTAGAGGAATCATCACTAAGAGATTTGGGAAGAATGCCAGGACTGTGATAGAGAGTGGAGTCGGGAGTGAGGATCCAATCAATTATTGAACCTGTATTAGAGTTTCTTTTAGCTCTAGTTGGTGAGGATAAAAGTTGGTGGAATCCAAACAGATTTAGGAATTGGTGATGAGGAAGAGGGTGAAATCTAATCAATGTTGATGTCACTAAATATAATAGTTTCAACAAAAAAGAAGTAATCTCCATGTTATCCCCGAAGTCTCAAAACAACCCATTAAAGTGTAGTGGGTCCAAAAACAAAACAGTGTAAGAAACTTCTCTGTGTGGAAGATTTTCAGTTCATATATTTCTAGTTAATCACTGTATATTAATCAGATCAGACAATAGTAGTACAAGTAGCAAACTTAAACTTGTCTTAAGTTAAAACAAAACAAAAAATAGTAATAGAAAATATATAATTGTACAGCATTACTAAGTATTCAAAAGTAATCCAAGCAAGGCAGGCAGTCTGTTTCCAGTCGAAAATCCTTTATTAAGTACACAGACAAGCGATCCAAGTAAAACAAAAATAGAGCAATAATTTACTCACAAGCTTTCTAAATATATATATATATATATATATATATATATATATATATATATATATATACTTTTTATCAGGCATGGGAGTGGTTTATTGTGGTGTAAAACAAAGTGTTATTGGTACACATGTTAAAGTCACATCTCTTCCCCTATCAGTGTGACATTCAAGCTGGCCCTGCCCTACTTAGTAGTTGTCATAATAATATATAACCCTTATGTACTTTAAATAAAATTTATAATGATGTGGTACCTCTTATTTAACCAGATTATTAAGTAGATTATTAAGTCTGTGATTTTATCCAAGACAATATATTACATGGCTGGAAATATATCAACCTTAGTTCATTTGGCAATCAAATAATATATATATATAAATATATGCATATACATTTTGCATGTAAAAATCAATTTCTATTTTCATAACCTATTGTTAACAAAGATCGCTTTCGTCCTTCTAGACTTCTTCAGGTCTGTGTACAAGAACCCTAAAAACAATCTATAAAAATATATATAATTGTATAATTATTTAGTATTGTTATTACACATCATTTTGAATAAAGTGAAATAAATAACCAGAAAAAAATAAAAATAAGAAAAAATGTATGTATGATGATGGAAACAAAATATACACTTAAATTTCAACTGATTTAAAATGGTATTTAAAACCAATTTGTAGAATAAACTAAAATAAAATACAATCAATCATGTAAACGATGTGGCAATTTTTTAAGTTCCAGTGCACTTTTAATTGAACAGTAGTAGTTTAGTCCAGGCTTCCTAAAAGAGTTCAGCTTTAATTGGCACATGAGTTCAGTTCATGTTTTTCCAGAATATGTGGGATGTCTCCTTCAAGATCACCCATGTCTATGCGATCCAGGATCTGCAACATAAAACCCGTATGTCTTTTATGAAGAGAAAGGTGTTTGGCTAGTGCATTATTTTTACACCCAGAGCGGATTTCTGACAGATGACATGAAATCCTACACTTGAGTTTATTTACAGTCTTTCCCACATAGAATGGATCACATTCATTGCACTGTGCCCTGTAAAGTACTTTTGTAGAGTTACAGTCACCCCCCCTGCACTGGTTTTAATGATCTTCTTTAAATAAGGGCAATAAAAGCTATCACCTTGCTGTATAAATATACAAAAATGTACAATTAGTTTCATCCCAAATATTCTGGAGAAACATGAACTCATATGGCAATTAAAGCTGAACTCTTTTAGGAAGCCTGGACTAAACTACTACTGTTCAATTAAAAGTGCACTGGAACTTAGAAAATTGCCACATTGTTTACATGACTAATTGTATTTTATTTTAGTTTATTCTACAAATTGGTTTTAAATACCATTTAAATCAGTTGAAATGTAAGTGTATATTTTGTTTCCATCATCATACATACATTTTTTTCTTATTTTTATTTTTTTTTTGGTTATTTTTTTCACTTTGTTCAAAATGATGTGTAATAACAATACTAACTAATTATACAATTATATATATTTTTATAGAATTTTTTTGGGGTTCTTGTACACAGACCTGAAGAAGTCTAGAAGGACGAAAGCAATCTTTGTTAACAATAGGTTATGAAAATAAACATTTATTTTTACATGCAAAATGTATATGTATATATTTATATATATTATTTGATTGCCAAATGAACTAAGGTTGATATATTTCCAGCCATGTAATATATTGCCTTGGATAAAATCACAGACTTAATAATCTACTTAATAATCTGGTTAAATAAGAGGTACCACATCATTATAAATTTTATTTAAAGTACGTAAGGGTTATATATTATTATGACAACTACTAAGTAGGGAAGGACCAGCTCCAATGTCACACTGATGGAGGAAGGGATGTGAATTTAACATGTGTACCAATAACACTTTGTTTAACAGCACAATAAACCACTACCATGCCTGATAAAAAGTATATATATATATATATATATATATATATATATATATATATATTTAGAAAGCTTGTCAGGAAATTATTACTCTATTTTTGTTTTACCTGGATCACTTGTCTGTGTACTTAATAAAGGATTTTTGACTGGAAACAGACTGCCTGCCTTGCTTGGATTACTTTTGAATACTTACTAATGCTGTACAATTATATGTTTTCTATTACTGTTTTTTGTTTTGTTTTAACTTAAGACGAGTTTAAGTTCGCTACTTCTAACTACTATTGTCTGATCTGATTAATATACAGTGATATACAGACATTGCCAACATACTGGCTGACAGGTTCAAAAGGAGAGATCTCTATACCAAACGATTGCAGCCCCCAAACATCTCCACAGCATCCATGGGACCTGATGGTGGGCTGTGTGCTCCATGAACTCAATGAGGAATTAAACCCACAGCTAGGACAGCTGTTTAATCAAAGTCACCTCTGGATACGTACCCAGGAGGCCTTATCTGCAAAGCCATGGAGAGGATCATAATGGATGTCATAAATAAAGACATAGAGGGCTCAAGACAAAGTTTGCAGATGACTGACATCTGACACAGATATCCTTCAGAAGGGTCACAGAAGCGGATAACTGGTGCCAGAGCCACCCACTGAGCACAGAAGAAGTTATCAGGGACCTGGGGACCCAGGTTGATAGTAGTCATTCATTCGACACCCATGACACCAAAGTAGTTAAGAAGACCTTAGACCTGCCCACCTTATCCATGAAGGGGATTCTCTCATCTAGATCAGGGAGGTCATAGTCTCCCTTTACTCATCACTCATCAGACCAATGATTGAATGTATCCCCCCGACACTTGCAGCAGCTGAGAGAGCCCACAAAGTTCTCACCAAAAGGATAAAGGGTCTCAAAATGTCCTATAAGAACTCCAGCTCGTTCTATTCAGCTACTACTCAGAGGTGACCCTTCTAACCCTAACAAGCACAAAACCCAGATTTGATGAGATTTGATGAATGAAAAAAAAACCAAAAAAATCTAGAGAGCCACAAGCAAGGGCGGAGACTTAAAACCTTGACCGGCTATTAGGGACGCTGGGAGGGAGAGATTCATCCCAAAAGACTCCTATGCTGTGGAACAAAAATCTTGACCAATGGATGGGAGAGAACCTATTAACTAGAAATATATGAACTGAAAATCTTCCACACAGAGAAGTTTCTTACACTGTTTTAAATATAGTAGTTTCATATGGAATTTGCTGGGTGAGCCAGGAGAGAAAGTTTTTTAGAACAGGGATGTGGTCACCTGGGGGGATATATATGAATACAATGACAATTTTTTTTTTTGTGAGGGTTAAGATGACAGTTTACAATTAGGATTTCTGCAGGGGCAAAGCTGGGTATGGGAGTTGGAAGTGGGAAGAGAGTAAGTTGGTTAGAGTAGAGGATGGCTACTTCTCCACCTCTCCTGTTTGTTTTAACAGCATGATAGATGTTATAACCTAGAGGTAGGATTTTGGAGTTGGAGATGTGCCATTTTAACCAGGTTTCTGAGGTGAGTTTAAATAGATCCAGGCATGCAATGCTAGAGTTTTGTTGACAATGCTTTAGATATTTAGTGAGAAAATAGAGATTTTGCTGGAGGAGAAGGGGATTGTGAAGAGTGTGAGGGTGAGGGGTAGGGGGTGTTTGCCTGAGAGAAGTGGAGGAAGGAGATGTAGGCCCTGGGTTTGGGTGGATGTCCCCATCCAGGAGTAGTGAATCAAGGAAATCAAGGAAAGAGGAGAGAAGGTTAAGAGCAGTGGGTATACTTTCTGATAAGATGGTGGAAAGAAATATATTTGACTACTGTTTTATAGTAAAAAGGTAGGAGAGAAAGATTGGAAATAGGTTTGGGGAGATAGGAAATGTGGAGGATTGGTGAGTGAGTGGTAGCTGTGAGAAAGGGTGGGTGTTTCTCTTGAAAAATACAGAGATACATGGTAAGATGTAGAAAGTGATTGTAGGAGGAGGTGGGGAAAGCAAGGTAAAGGAGTGACATTATGAGGAAGTAATAGGTTTTCAGCTAAAGTGTTTTAGTGAATAGGTTATATATGAGAAAAGCATAAGGGTGGAAAGATAGTAGAGTGAGTTTAAATGAGCAGAAATTGGTGATGTGCAGAGAAAGGTTTGAGGCATTAGTAGTAATGGGGATAGTACAGTAGGTTAGTACTGTAAGAGAGGTAGAAGGAAGTAGAATAGGAGGGGTAATGAAGTTGGATAAAGGGGAGGGAAGAGGTAGGTTGGAGGGGAGGGGCTATTAGGTGGGTATGGGTGATTGGCTAAGTGGTAGAATAATAGGAGTGTTGAGAGTATAAAGTAAATGAGTGTGGGGGTGGGTGGGAGTGGGGTAGGGTAGGGGAGTGGAGTGAGCCCAAGTGTAGTGAGGGCAAACAGAGCAGGTTGACCCGGCTAGGAGAATCACAGAGAGAAAAAAAAGCAATCTGTGAGTTTGTCAGTGTGCAGATAAGTAAGAAGGACAGAAGTCCAGGTTAATAAGGAAAAAGCAGAGGTGTTTAGAGCTGGAGAAATGGGTAGAAGGTCAATTGTACCTTGACCGACCACTGGCCATAGTTAAGGGTAATTATTGCTTTTACTTGAAGGGCAACTTCAGCAAAGATACTTCCTGGCTATGTTGGGTTTGTTAGACCAAATCAAAGGTCAGCTGAAAACCAAGTGCAGTTAACAGGGCATTCACCGTTAGTAGCTTAAAACAGCTGCAGGGGTTTTGAAAAAGGAGATACTAAGTAGAATACAGACTAAGAATGCATGCTAAAAAGAACACTGCTTTGTTATGTAATACAAAGATTACAGGGAATGATAACATTTTTTTTTACCAGCAAACCTTCAGTGTTAAGAAAAAGGCATCATGTTTCCAAAAGAGAAGGTAGAAAAAAAGAGGCAAGGTGCAGGTGAAAAGGAAGAAGTCAAAACTGAACATGGAAGGACTGAAGAATATTACTGTAAGAAAAAAGATGAGAAAGATAGACATTGACAACATGGCTCATGCAGTGGATGTACAAAGCAAGCTGTATGAGAATTGTCTGCTTGGAAATGTAATATGCAATGAAAACAGTGGGATGAAAAAGATTAATGGCAATGAAGATCATTCCTTTATAACAACCGACAGCCCAGATATTATTGAACTAGAAGATGAAGATTCTTCAGATCTGGTCATGTTTGCAGATGACTGCAAGCTGGGCACTGTCAAATTCCCCTTGTGATGTGAACATCTTCCAAGAGGTTCTTAACCAAACTAATGAATGGTGCCAGAAACATGGCCTCAAACTGAATGCCAAGAAATGCATCATTATCCTCTTTGGGGGAAATGGTGCCCCCACTAATTATCACATTAATAACAATGTACTAAACATGCAATCAGTCATGAGGGACTTGGGCACCCAAGTTGATAGTAACCTGACTTGTGACCACCACATTGCCTGCATTGTACGGAAGGCTTTCTACATGGCCCACCTCATAAGTAAGGGTATTTCATCCTGGAACAAGGAGATCATAACATCCCTGTACTCCTCCCTTATCTGACCCATTATCGAGTACAGTAAACCCTTCAGCATGTACCTTGCCAAGCACATGCAGCAGCTGGAGAGACCACAGAGTTTCCTGCCCAGGAAAATCCAGGGTGTCAGACATCTATCCTATACAGATAAGCTAAAAGCCCTGCCCCTCTACTCAGTCTCATACAGACTGCTCAGAGGTGACCTGTGTCTGGCATACAAGGCTATTTCAGACTCAGCCTTGATGTAGTTGCTGCATATCCGTAAGTCAAACTCCACTCACACAACCCGCACGCAAGGTCTCAAACTGGTTTGTGAAATTAATAGAAATTTTTGGCGGGATAGACTTATGTCCCAATGACTCCCCCATCTGTGGAATAGGTTTTCTTTCCATGTCAAGCAGAGTACCTCACTAGTCCTCTTTAACAGGAACCTGGATGACTGGATGGGAAACAGAAGACACACCCCTGGGATCCCACCTGTGTCCCTGCTGGACAGGGAAACCGGTGCTGACTTTGTGGGAACATGGGTGAAATACTTGACTAGGCTTATAAGGGCTTCCGGGCCAGTAGCCTAGTATTGTTGTATGAACCTTTGAACCTATGGTCAGGAAAGATATTTTTGTAAATGGAGATTCAGTTATTAGAGGAAATTATTCTTACATTTGCAGAGAAGATAATGAACATTGAATCATGTTATGCTTGCCAGCAGCAAAAATAGAGGATTTTAGACAAGTCTTAGAATGCCTTAATGTAAGGAAGTTCTTATCTGTTTTTATTCGTGTTGGTATAAATGATCTCATTCATAAGGATTCTCTGACTATTAGTAGGGAACTTACAGCCAACTTGTATAAGATAGGTTGTACAAGTGCTAGGACATATTTTACACAAATCACATATAGAAAGGAGAGTCAGGTCTCTTTTAATGAAATGATTTATTGGGTAAATAGCTACATGAAAAATGCTCTGGTTTTAAAAAATGGAAATGTGTAGAGCATCCAAACCTAATTTGGCGTGTACATATTTAGACAAGGTAGCATGCACTTGTCAAGGTCAGGGAAGATCATTTTTGCAGCAGATATTTTGAAATATTTGACAATACAAGGCAGGAATTTTGTCAGGTTCAAAATTTAGCAGTTCATAGATAGCAACATTTGGTGCATCTCTGGTGGTTGCGAATGATAGGAGGATTGATAATAACGTTTTTTTATTGGAACATTTGCTACATTCCCATAAGATTGATGCTATTATTGTCTGTGAAACATGAGTTAAATAACAATGACTGCAAACCAGTTCTGTCATGGTATAAATATTTTTACTGTAACAGACTTTCTAAAAAATCAGGTGGCGGTGTTATGATAGTGATTAAAGATCATCATAAGAGCTGTGATTATTACATGTTTAATGATAACACCAAAACTGTAGAGTGTGTAACTGGGACAATAAATACAACCCTGGAACACAGCAATTGTTGGCATGTATAGACCACCAAAAATCAAGCGTTGATGACCTAGAGGAATTCAGATACTTCTTACACGAAATGCAGTAAGGAAGAATAATAGTAGTTGGGTACTTAATCAGAAACAGGCTGAAATATTGATTCAACAGCAATAGTAAGGAAATTATTTACAATGTATGTTCATGAACAACAATTGTTTCAGATTGTAGAAAAGCCTATCAGGGAATGGAACATACTACACATTATTTGTGTTCACATCAGGTTTTACCACTGTTGATGTACAGTGATCATGGGGTTATAAAGGTTAATTTGTTGCTAGATAATTCTTCCAAACTGAAATTGAAACCAGTGCACAGAAGATTACCAGATTATATGGAAGCAAAATGGTCATTGTGTAAAATTAATTTGAGTGATACATTCAGTGGAAAAACTGCATAAGGAATGTGGAAAATTTTGCGTAAGAAATTAATTTGTGCTATGATGTAATTTATATAGATTTAACTTCAGCATTTGACAGGGTTTTATACAAAACACTGATCGTTAAATTAAAACAACTGGGTATTGATGTACCCTTGATAATATGGATATCTGCATGGCTTAAAAATTGGATATAGCAAATATCATACAGGAATTGGACAGGGGAAGTTATTGGTTATAGTCACGGTGTCCCACAGGGCTCTGTCCTAGGCCCATACTTGTCTAGATTGTATCTTTTAGATCTATCATTTTCATCTGAGGTGTTCTACAGTCTGTATGCAGATGACAAGAAAATGAGTGAATTGATTACGTGTTACAGATAGGGCATGTCTGCAAAAGAACTTGACTAAATTGACCATTTGAGCACAGGAGAATGATGTGCTGGTAAATACTCAAAAACTAAGCATATGAGATTTGGGAAACAATAAATGAAAGGTGAATATTTAATGCAACACATAGTGATTGAAACTCTCAATTCATTTAAGGACCTGGTTATATGGTTAGATCTAGCTTTGAGTTTTTCTAATCATATCAACCAACAGGTTAATGATAGTCATACAACTACATGTTGTATAAAAAGAGCTATAAAGTCTAGGAAATCAGAAATGATGAAGTCATTGTTTGTTAGTTACATTAGCTTGAGCATAGACTAACAATATGGAAACCCTATAAGAAAGCAAGCATGAGTAAACTGGAAAGAGTACAACAGAAATATACCAAGGGCATCCATGGATCTGAAAATTTAAGTTATTCTGAAAGACTAAAATATCTAAACTTGTACAGTGTCTCTTACAGCTATTTAAGAGAAAACCTTATTCAGGTATATATGGCATTTTGAGACAACTACCTCTGGGAATGTTAGTGGTTATCAAAAAGTATTAGAGAATCATCTGACAACCGATGTAGAAGATTCTAGAAGAATGAGAAGAGCACAAACTGGTTCTCTGAAATAGTAGCCAATGTATGGAATAGACTTCAAAATTACATGAAAGCAAGCACTAGTTTAGATATTTTTAAGAATAGCCTGGACATATAATGGAAACAACTGTTTGAGTATCTTGGCAGGCTAGAAGGGCAATATTTGTATGCATGTATGTATGTAAATACTGAATACACCCACTAGAGACTCCAACATACTGGACCTAATGCTCACAAATATGGGAAAATGCTGCAAACTCCTCGAACCATAAAGCTGTGCCTTTCAAACTCAAAATCAACTCCATAATCTCATTAAAACCATTAACGGTTAGGAACTATTCAAAGGCAAATTACCTTTTATTATGTGATGGTTTGTCAAAATGTAATACTCCTCCATACCCCAAGAACACAGCAGCCTGAATTGAATTGTCTAGAAACTCTGTACAACCATGTCAATGGCTGCATAGAGGCTGCTGCATCTACCAGAAGTAAGCCCTGGACTAGACTCAGAACCCACCCCCCCACCCCCCGGTGGCATCCCAAATTAAACAGGATACACAACAAAAGAAAAAATATATATATAAATCAGGAAGGGTAGTTCCCAAAAAGATAAAACTTTCTCATCAAACTAAATAGGCAGTTAAGAGGGCAAATTAGGTCAAGCAAAGATGACTTTGAGGTTAAGGTAGCCTCCCAAGTGAAAGATAGCTATAGGGGCTTCTTCATCTATAGCAGAAAACTCAAGGGCAGCACACAACAATGTGCTGAACTGATGGTGAATGGTGCCACGTTCATCTACCCTGGTGATATAGCGAACTTATCTTACAATTCCATTCCAGCTTTATCCCTCTCTTACCCCAATCTGTCTCACAAAAAAATACTCTCAAACATAACCCCTCCACCTATAACTAGGGAGCATGTACTGGCTGTGCTCATTAAAGCCAAGAACGTGGCCTCAATGGACTCTGATTACTTCCAAGAATGCTTCCAGAACAGTCTAAAATATGACTTTTCAGGACCTCTGGTTTCATTATTTAATTATAGCCTTAAAACAAGCTTTGTGTCATGTGAATGAAGGTCTGTGACAGTCACCCCCTTCATATGGGAGAACCTTAAACAGATCCTGGAAACTACAGACCCATTAGTCTGACTACTGTTATTTGCAAAGACATGGAAAGAATTATCATGGACATTATCAGGAAAAGGACATAGGAGAACTCCAGATACTGGATCCATCTTAGTTTGGCTTTGTCAAAGAAAGGTCATGCTTTCTGAATCTGGGAGACTTCTTTGAAATGGTCATTAAGACAATGGATGAGGGAAAAATGTTGCATACTGCCTGCTTTGATCTGGCTAAAGATTTTGATACAATATCCCACTCAGGCATTGTCAACAAGCTTATGGAACTAGGTATAAAACGCTTTATAACATGCTTGATAGCTAGCTGGCACATTGATAGAATTCAGGAGGTTAGAATCAGTGAGGTCACCTACACAAAGAGTCCCCCATAGCTCTGTGGTAGGCCACTCCTCTTTGGTTTCTACTTCTCAGATGTCTAACCAAGTTTGCAGATAATTGCAAACTGGGAGTAGTCATTGACTCATCGTAAGCTGAGAACAACCCTCAGGAAAATCAAACACAGACAAACACTTGATACCAAAGCCATGGCTTAAAACTTAATACCGAGAAATGAATTATAGCACCTTTTGGGAAGTTAGTCCGGCTAAGTTTGTCATCAATAAAACACCTTAAAAGTTGATTCACTGGTCGGGGATCTGGGAACTCCTGTAGATAGTAACCTAGACTTTAAGCAACAAATGTTGAAGAAAGTAAGAAAATCCTTCTATACTGCTCAACTTGTAAGCAAGGGCACGGCATCTAGATTCAAAGATGTCAGGATACCACTGAACACAGCCCTCAACAGACCCATCATAGAGTATAATGTCCCCCTTGGTATGCACTTGGCCAGACACATGCAGCGACTGGAATGCCCACAAAGGTTCCTTACAAAATGAATATAGTGAGTAAACACAATGTCCTACACTGATCATCTCAAAGTCCAGTCTCTTTACTTAGTATCATACAGAATTCTGTAATGTGATCTTTACCTGGCATACAAGGCATCCCTGGATCCTGTTTTGATGACCCTTTATACATCTGCAAAACAATCAGCATCATAACTACTAGCTTAGAAGAACCAAATTTAGCTTGTGAAGTAAATAGGACATGTTGGAGCGACGGGCATGTTTTTCAGAGAGCTTCCATTCTCTAGAAAATGATCCCCGTTCATGTGTAGTAGAGTTCCTCTTTATTCCTATTTAAGTACATATTCGAACAATTGATGGTTAATTGGAAAATGGAAAAACCTGCTGCGTGTTTCATTAAAGGATATGCCATTATTGTTTGTGTGTTTCAGTAAAGAATATTCCATTCTTAACTCAACTGTGGATTACCTACGATTTTATTTTATTATTTTGTAGTACATATTTTAAAGTTAGATTTTTATTAGTGAATTAGATGTATAACATATTTCAAGGAATGAACTTCACAATCTCCACACTGTGAAGTTTCTGCTTGGTTTGTAATTGGAAACTGGGTTGCACAGCTAGGCTTATAATGACCCTAGGGGTTATCAGCCTAGTATACACCTAGGAACCTAGGAACCTATATGGATTTCACCACAGTCTTTCACCAGAGTCTTTGACATGATCTAAGACTACAAATTTCTCACATAGATGATGTGGCTAGAAGAAGACAGCAAGCTGTATAGCTATATGGAGAAGTGGCTAGGGAAAAAGAACACCAAAGGTAGTTTTATTTTTATTTTTATTTATTTTACATTTGTTAACCGGGCTAGTCTAACTGGATATATTTCCATTTTCAGCAGAGGCCCGGGGAGAAAAGCTCCACATAGACATAGTAACTATTACATAGGATGCAATAAAGAGCAGCATAAAAATGTAAGGAGGGAAATATACAGTATCTGGAAAATATAATAAAAAAAAACAAACTAATTGCATACAAAATTAACAGTTGTACAACAAATGCACACAACATTCTTGTAATAAAAAAATGCATAACTTATTTAGCATCATCTAACATCTTAAGAAAGAGAAAAGAACATTTAAAGACAATTAAGTAAGTAGATTAGTTATTTATATGAACCCTCAGTAATCTGAGTAATATAATCCGGAGGAGAAGGATAGTGGAGAGGTAAGTGATTAAGTAGTGAAGAAATAAGATAGAAGGTAACAGAAGTCACAGAGATGGAGGGGAAGTGGAATAGTCGAATACATGGTTTCAGTCTGGGTTAAGGCAGGGACATAGCCAGTGTTTTCTAAGGTAAATTCTAAGTTTTTGTTTGAAAAGGACAGGAGATAGAATAGAAGTCAGTTCAGAGGGCAATTGGTTCCAGTGTTTACCAATGGAGTTTGAGAACAGGGAGTCACCTGCAAGGTTATTGGATTTGGTAGCAGTAACTAGGAGTTTGCTAGAGGAGTTCAGGTTAGAATAAGGGTAAAGAGATTAGAAAATGCAGGAGTGTTGTTTGGCAGATAAAAAGCTCTTGGATAATGGGAAGTTGGGAAAGAAGCAACATGTTTTGTAATTCAAGCCAGTGAAGTTGTTGTAGGTTCAGGCAGTGGTGAGTTCTGAATTGATTACCAGTAACAAATCTTGCTATACTATTGTAGGTGGTGGTCAGTTTAGAAAGATTAGTTTTCTTCAGGTTAGTGTAAATAGGTGAGGCATAGAGAAGAGTGGAAATGAGATGAGAGTGTGCCAAAGTAGCTTTGGCTGTTGGGGATAAGAATGTTTTAATTCTATAGAGGGAGCCCAGTTTTCTATGTACAGTTTTAATAGTGTTATTTATGTGATAATCAAAGGTAAGATTGTTATCAATCATCACACCTAGCAGTTTGGTAGAAGAGTCGGGTGATATGAGGGTATTGTTAATAGATGAGATAGAGAATTCCAATGGGGGGGATCTGGTAGTGGGCTTGAAAAGGAGGAGGTTTTTTTTTTAGCATTAAGAAGTAGGCAGCGTTTTAAGAACCATGCTTCAACAGTGTGGAATACCTTTTGAGTAATAGTTTGAAGCTCTGGGATGGTTTTTGCAGAGCAAATGAGTGTGGAGTCATCTGCATATTGTATGCACATAGCTTGGGGGATAGCTGCTTGTAAGTCATTTATGAAAAGGGAGAATAGAAGGGGTCCGAGAATTGAGCCTTGTGGTACACCGAGTGAGATCGGGAGAAAAGAGGAGAGTTTATTCTCCCAGAGGACAGCTTGTTTCCTGTTAGAAAGATAGGAAGTGAACCACTGGATGGAATTCGGTTCTATAGCAAGTGATTCCAGGATTTTTAGGAGGAGAGGGTGATTGACCATGTCAAAAGCTTTTGATAGGTCAATGAAAAGTGCTGAAGATAGGTTATTATTAGTTTTGTTAATGAAGTCAGTAAAGGAAAGGAGAGCAGTAGTAGTACTATGAAAAGGTCTGAAACCATGTTGACATTGAGATAGTATGTTATGTTTAGTTAAGTGGTACATTAGTTGGTGGTGAATACATTTTTCCATGATTTTTGCTAGTGGAGACAGGAGGGCAATGGGTCTATAATTAGAATATTCTGCAGAGTTTCCTCCCTTATGTAAGGGTATAATATGTGAGATTTTCCAGATATCAGGGATGGTTCCTTCTTTAATGGTTCTGTTTATAAGAATAGATATGGGATAGACTATTTCTGTGGCTGCTTTTTGAAGAAATTCAGATGGAAGTTGGTCAGCTGATGGGGTACATGGCTTAAGCTTTTGAATACATTTTTGGATAAAGGTGGTAGAGATGGGCTGTATTATAAAGCTTGGTAGATTAGAAGAGGCAAGTTGAGGAACATTAGAGTTGTCTGAAGAAAGGTGAGAGGCTAGTGAGTTGATAGTATCAGTAAAAAAGGAGTTGAAAGCATTAGCAGTTTCAAGGGAAGAAATTTTGTCTGACCCCAAGGGGGAGGGAGTGGAAGTTTGTCCAGGGTGAAGAAGTTTGTTCAAAGTTGCCCAGAATTTTTGGGGATTGTTGTGATTAGATTGCTGGAGGTTACAATAGTAGTTTTTTTATCAGAAAGAATAGCTTTTTTGGTACTGTTTCTTAGGTGTCTGAAGGTTTGATGATCTGAGGGTAATTTACTTGTTCTCCATTTTAGCCAGAGTTTGTTTCTGAGTAATATTTTCTGTCTTGTTTCTTTAGATAGCCAGGGGGCTGGTTTAGCTTTTATTCTGATAGTTCTTTTTGGAGCATGGTTATCTAAGATTGTTAAGAATTTGGTATTAAAGTATTGAACAGCTTCATTAAGGGGAAGAGTTTTTAGTGGATTCCAGTTACAGGCATTTAGCTCAGTTTTAAATAGAGTGGGGTTAAAATGTTTATTACTGCGCACGGTCCTGACTGAAGGGGTATTTATAGTGATATTCTTTTGCCTTATGATATAGGTTAAGTTGTGTTCACTCATATCATCATGCAGGGTACCTGCTATGTAATTAAGCTGGGGTTTGTTAACAAAGATCCAATCAAGTATACTTTCTTTATTGTTAGGTTTATTAGTTCTAGTGGGGGTGTTTATAGTTTGGGTAAAGCCATGGAGATTAATATGGGAGGCTGGGTTTTTATTAGTGAAATAGTTGCCAAGAAGGAACTGTTGGAAGGCAGAAAGTTAAAAACTAATGACCCACAATGATATCTCCTTGCTCCAGTTCTGTTCAGAGTTTTTAAGTTTGGTCTCACAAAAGACAGTCCATTTCCAGTTTACAGCAAAGCTGGGGCTTCTGAGAGATGAAGACCAAGTATGAGGCGCATCCTTGCAAGACTTGAGATCAGTTCTAAAAATCAAGTATTAGGAGGATCCTTGCAAGATGGGATATCAGTTCTATGAGGTTCCTGCTTCATTGCTGTCTTTCCAAACATAAAA
Source organism: Protopterus annectens (assembly GCF_019279795.1). NCBI lineage: Eukaryota > Metazoa > Chordata > Ceratodontiformes > Protopteridae > Protopterus > Protopterus annectens. Next base: position 5,704,169 of record NC_056741.1, read on the forward strand.
TAAGCCACCTATGGAGTTTTATGGATAAAATATGTAACTGGGGGAGACAGGCTGAAACACTCAGAACAGAAGGATCTTCTGAGGGTGATCACTAAAAAAACTATATGTCCAGGCACATTTAATAGTAGCATAATGTGGAAGGCAAGTAAAAAGCTATAGGACATATAGATGCTTAGGTACTTACCAGGGATGAGGTCCAGGAGACTATTCAAGATCTTAGCCAGTTGTCTCAGAGTACTGTCTGGTTAAGTGACTTGCTCAGAGTGACAACGTAGGTGGGTGGTGATAAGGGAATCCAGGCCTGTATTGCAGGAAACATCTACTTAACAGCAAACAGCCTTAATCATGTGCCGTAACTATCATATCTAAGGGAGCATAATTCATACATAGGGAGGCAACAATGGCCATTTATCAGGCACTAGCAATGCTATAGCTTGAATACTGTGTGCATTTTGGGGAGATCTTATGTAGAAAGGGAAAAACATGCTTTACAGAGTGCAGATAAAGGTGACTAGGATGATGAAGTAAACAAAAGATATTATGCATAAGATTAGGAGAGCTTGCATTTTGTTAAAGTTAAACAGAATTAAGTTAGGGAGGATATGGCATAAGTATTTAACTCATTCATGCCTAAAGCACTGATTCACTATTTACCACTTCACTCCTGCAATGTAGCCATGTAGGCTACATTGTCTCATTCAACCCCACAACACTCGAAAGGCAGGCCACATGCAGCACGTTTGTTATAGAGTGACACAATCACGGTACTGGATTTATGGTATTCAGTGCTGCAATTAAGCAGTTGAAATGTAACAAATCATTTTATCTGAGCATATAAGGCAAAAACATACTTTACATCTTCACTGGAAAAGATTTTTCTGCCATTTGAATTTTATTTGATTGTGAACTCCAGCTAAATTGAATCCCAGCCTAATGGCAATCAGGAGTGTAACACTTCATTAACTGACCACCAACAGCTGTTAATGAGTTAAGGCACTGAAGGACAAATGTGGCTGGAAAGTACTACAAAGAAAGGGACTTGTAGTTAATGTCAATGGAGTTTAGCTTAGATATGAGAAAGTGTTTTTCTTTGAAGAGGGTGCTTGCCAATTAAAACTAATTGTTAGAATCCCTAGTGGATGGAAAGAATACTATGGCTTTTAAATCAGCTTGGGATTCCTGAAGAGCTGGGACTGGAAATATATTGTTTTTGGATAGCTGCAACAGTAAGGCAGAGTAGGTAGACTAAAAAGATTCATATGCAATTAGTTTGCATTATGTTTTGCAACATGACTGGGTTATTGTCTATAAATAACAGTAAATCTTAACCACTGGGAACATGCATAAGATACTTGGGTGAAATTCATCCAGCCATCCCTGCTAATGGCTCACAGCTGACTCCTGTGGTGACCCATCAAGAACTGTCACCTTCCATCGAGTTTAGTAGGCAAGGGGGGAACAGAAGTAGATTTGCTTGGCCTTTCATTGGTTGTATTACACATGCATGTATACTTAACTACAGACATTTCAGAAGTCACCGGTTTCTACCATTTGTCTTTGCAATGTGGAGAAAACTGGAACACTTAGAGAAAATCCAAGTGAAATCATAGGGACATGCAGACACCTCACAGAAGAAACCAAACAGAGGTCCTGAATTAATTCAGAGGTCTGAGGGTTACTAGGCCCCTAGAAACCATGGGTTGTAGATGTTCTGAGGTACATGTTTGAGTTTATCCCAAGCTTTTGATTCAGTGATGCTCTGAGCAAAAATCATGATTAAGGGAAGAAATTCAGTTTTAACCTTCAGCTTTTCTTTTTCCTACATCCTTAACACACCTTAACTGTGGCATTATAATAACAGTGCAAGAAATAACTGAATTAAGCTAAGGGTCTACAGAATGATAATCCCCCCAGTAGCCATATTCTTCTGTAGGTTCTGAGGTGTATTTTAGAGTTGTTCTGACCTTTTGATTCAATGATGCTTTGTTCAAAAATCACAACTAAGGGAATGAATTCAGTCTTATTCTTAAACTTTGCTTTTTCCTGCATCTTTTTTACACATCCTGTTTTCCAACATTTTGGTCCAGTAATGGTTTGAGCAGAAAGCTTAAGCCTTGAGCTAGGAAATGAAATTCTACTCTATTTTTTTCTTTCAAGGAAGAAATAAGTTGTGTCAGACAGAATAGTAGTCTGTGAATAGTGCCTGGAACCTTAACCTGTCAAACAAAGAGAACAAAAAGGGTGGGCATCATCTGTGGATCCCTCTGTATTAGACTAGGATACTGGGATGGAGGCACAAATGGCTGAGGTCATACATTTCAAGTAGCTGCTGTCAAACATATATACAGCATGTCTTCTCACACCTACCTCCAAAGGAAAGCCACATTATGTGTACTTCTCTGATGCCAGAGTGGACATAATTGAAATAACAAGCAGAAAAGAGTAAAATATTTAAACCTGTTAAAGTCAGACATGTATAATAGCACGTATCCCTACCCTACTTCTGTCACACCAAGTCAGTAACTTCTGTTTAAAAGTGATTATACAACTGCAGGAGTAGCCTCCATACCCATGAGTTATATGGACTTTTTCTCTGTGCACCTCAGATGAATAAATAATAGTCACAATAATAAAGCATTCGCTCTTACCTCGCAAAAATTCACACCAGTGGTACAAAGCCAGATGAGTTACTGTCTAAACTGAGAACTGACAAGAGGATCAGTTACTTTCATCCAGAGACAGCTTCCAACCCCACTCAGCAGTTAATGTTAAATCTGTGTGCAACCCGAGGTGCAAGAATAAAACTGCCGAAAAGTATGTTAAGCTGCTTTACTTCAATACACACTTTTTTCAATGCTAAGATCAAACTTCTTCAGACAATGAAAAATGGGTACAAAACATTTTGTTTAAAATGTACTCTAAAAATCACACGATACTCACTTCCCTATCAATGGGAAAGTAATGAATAATTAATTAATTATATCATAGATCCCCGCCCATTAACTTCATTCACAAACTTTGAAACAAATTGAATTAAGAACGGATTACCAAACACCTAAAAACATTGCATTACAATTACAGAATCTACATGCTTCACATTTGGACATCCCCAGTAGATTTTATTTCCTGATAATTTTAAACTCCAGCAAGCTTTTAAAATTTGGGCCCCTTTTATAGATGATTCTAGGTGTGCTTCCCACTTTTTGTGATAAATTGCTCTTGATCAAATCCCAATTCTTGCTCAAGATGTACCTAACAATGTGTCTATCTGCACTAAATGTGGTAATTAAGCTCAGTGTGAAACCATTCAGCCCATCCATCCTAGGTTCTATTCTATTGATGGGCTCCTCGTAAGCACTGTTAGAAGTAGTGCTACTGGTGATGCTTAATATAGAGGAATATATCCCATTATTTCTCTTCGATTTAACCTCAGTAATCAGGAACTAAGGAACATTCCTTTTAGGGTCACACATTCCATGTGGAAGCCATTTTCCAAGGTGACTATCCTCACTGCCCTTACCAGTTGTCCTTTGAATTTAACCTCAGTAATCAGGAACTAAGGAACATTCCTTTTAGGGTCACACATTCCATGTGGAAGCCATTTTCCAAGGTGACTATCCTCGCTGCTCTTACCAGTTGTCCTTTGAATTTAACCTCAGTAATCAGGAACTAAGGAACATTCCTTTTAGGGTCACACATTCCATGTGGAAGCCATTTTCCAAGGTGACTATCCTCGCTGCTCTTACCAGTTGTCCTTTGAATTTAACCTCAGTAATCAGGAACTAAGGAACATTACTTTTAGGGTAGCACATTCCATGTGGAAGCCATTTTCCAAGGTGACTATCCTCGCTGCTCTTACCAGTTGTCCTTTGAATTTAACCTCAGTAATCAGGAACTAAGGAACATTCCTTTTAGGGTCACACATTCCATGTGGAAGCCATTTTCCAAGGTGACTATCCTCGCTGCTCTTACCAGTTGTCCTTTGAATTTAACCTCAGTAATCAGGAACTAAGGAACATTCCTTTTAGGGTCACACATTCCATGTGGAAACCATTTTCCAAGGTGACTATCCTCACTGCTCTTACCAGTTGTCCTTTGAATTTAACCTCAGTAATCAGGAACTAAGGAACATTGCTTTTAGGGTCACACATTCCATGTGGAAGCCATTTTCCAAGGTGACTATCCTCGCTGCTCTTACCAGTTGTCCTTTGAATTTAACCTCAGTAATCAGGAACTAAGGAACATTCCTTTTAGGGTCACACATTCCATGTGGAAGCCATTTTCCAAGGTGACTATCATCGCTGCTCTTACCAGTTGTCCTTTGAATTTAACCTCAGTAATCAGGAACTAAGGAACATTCCTTTTAGGGTCACACATTCCATGTGGAAGCCATTTTCCAAGGTGACTATCCTCGCTGCTCTTACCAGTTGTCCTTTGAATTTAACCTCAGTAATCAGGAACTAAGGAACATTCCTTTTAGGGTCGCACATTCCATGTGGAAGCCATTTTCCAAGGTGACTATCCTCGCTGCCCTTATCAGTTGTCCTTTGAATTTAACCTCAGTAATCAGGAACTAAGGAACATTCCTTTTAGGGTCACACATTCCATGTGGAAGCCATTTTCCAAGGTGACTATCCCCACTGCTCTTATCAGTTGTCCTTTGAATTTAACCTCAGTAATCAGGAACTAAGGAACATTCCTTTTAGGTCACACATTCCATGTGGAAGCCATTTTCCAAGGGGACTATCCTCGCTGCTCTTACCAGTTGTCCTTTGAATTTAACCTCAGTAATCAGGAACTAAGGAACATTCCTTTTAGGGTCACACATTCCATGTGGAAGCCATTTTCCAAAGTGACTATCCTCGCTGCCCTTATCAGTTGTCCTTTGAATTTAACCTCAGTAATCAGAAACTAAGGAACATTCCTTTTAGGGTCGCACATTCCATGTGGAAGCCATTTTCCAAGGTGACTATCCTCGCTGCTCTAACCAGTTGTCCTTTGAATTTAACCTCAGTAATCAGGAACTAAGGAACATTCCTTTTAGGGTCACACATTCCATGTGGAAGCCATTTTCCAAGGTGACTATCCTCACTGCTCTTATCAGTTGTCCTTTGAATTTAACCTCAGTAATCAGGAACTAAGGAACATTCCTTTTAGGGTCGCACATTCCATGTGGGAGCCATTTTCCAAGGTGACTATCCTCACTGCCCTTACCAGTTGTCCTTTGAATTTAACCTCAGTAATCAGGAACTAAGGAACATTCCTTTTAGGGTCGCACATTCCATGTGGAAGCCATTTTCCAAGGTGACTATCCTCGCTGCACTTACCAGTTGTCCTCTGAATTTAACCTCAGTAATCAGGAACTAAGGAACATTCCTTTTAGGGTCGCACATTCCATGTGGAAGTCATTTTCCAAGGTGACTATCCTCACTGCTCTTACCAGTTGTCCTTTGAATTTAACCTCAGTAATCAGGAACTAAGGAACATTCCTTTTAGGGTCACACATTCCATGTGGAAGTCATTTTCCAAGGTGACTATCCTCACTTCTCTTACCAGTTGTCCTTTGAATTTAACCTCAATAATCAGGAACTAAGGAACATTCCTTATAGGGTCACACATTCCATGTGGAAGCCATTTTCCAAGGTGACTATCCTCGCTGCCCTTACCAGTTGTCCTTTGAATTTAACCTCAGTAATCAGGAACTAAGGAACATTCCTTTTAGGGTCGCACATTCCATGTGGAAGCCATTTTCCAAGGTGACTGTCCTCACTGCCCTTACCAGTTGTCCTTTGAACTTAACCTCAGTAATCAGGAACTAAGGAACATTCGTTTTAGGGTCACACATTCCATGTGGAAGCCATTTTCCAAGGTGACTATCCTCACTGCTCTTATCAGTTGTCCTTTGAATTTAACCTCAGTAATCAGGAACTAAGGAACATTCCTTTTAGGGTTGCACATTCCATGTGGAAGCCATTTTCCAAGGTGACTATCCTCACTGCTCTTACCAGTTGTCCTTTGAATTTAACCTCAGTAATCAGAAACTAAGGAACATTCCTTTTAGGGTCACACATTCCATGTGGAAGCCATTTTCCAAAGTGACTATCCTCGCTGCTCTTACCAGTTGTCCTTTGAATTTAACCTCAGTAATCAGGAACTAAGGAACATTCCTTTTAGGGTCGCACATTCCATGTGGAAGCCATTTTCCAAGGTGACTATCCTCACTGCCCTTATCAGTTGTCCTTTTAATTTAACCTCAGTAATCAGGAACTAAGGAACATTCCTTTTAGGGTCACACATTCCATGTGGAAGCCATTTTCCAAGGTGACTATCCTCACTGCCCTTATCAGTTTTCCTTTGAATTTAACCTAGGTAATCAGGAACTAAGGAACATTCCTTTTAGGGTCACACATTCCATGTGGAAGCCATTTTCCAAGGTGACTATCCTCGCTGCTCTTACCAGTTGTCCTTTGAATTTAACCTCAGTAATCAGGAACTAAGGAACATTCCTTTTAGGGTCGCACATTCCATGTGGAAGCCATTTTCCAAGGTGACTATCCTCACTGCTCTTACCAGTTGTCCTTTGAATTTAACCTCAGTAATCAGGAACTAAGGAAGATTCCTTTTAGGGTCGCACATTCCATGGGGAAGCCATTTTCCAAGGTGACTATCCTCACTGCTCTTACCAGTTGTCCTTTGAATTTAACCTCAATAATCAGGAACTAAGGAACATTTCTTTTAGGGTCGCACATTCCATGTGGAAGCAATTTTCCAAGGTGACTATCCTCGCTGCTCTTACCAGTTGTCCTTTGAATTTAACCTCAGTAATCAGGAACTAAGGAACATTCCTTTTAGGGTCGCACATTCAATGTGGAAGTCATTTTCCAAGGTTACTATCCTCGCTGCTCTTACCAGTTGTCCTTTGAATTTAACCTCAGTAATCAGGAACTAAGGAACATTCCTTTTAGGGTCGCACATACCATGTGGAAGCCATTTTCCAAGGTGACTATCCTCACTGCTCTTACCAGTTGTCCTTTGAATTTAACCTCAGTAATCAGGAACTAAGGAACATTCCTTTTAGGGTCACACATTCCATGTGGAAGCCATTTTCCAAGGTGACAATCCTCACTGCCCTTACCAGTTGTCCTTTGAATTTAACCTCAGTAATCAGGAACTAAGGAACATTCCTTTTAGGGTCACACATTCCATGTGGAAGCCATTTTCCAAGGTGACTGTCCTCACTGCCATTACCAGTTGTCCTTTGAATTTAACCTCAGTAATCAGGAACTAAGGAACATTCCTTTTAGGGTCGCACATTCCATGTGGAAGCCATTTTCCAAGGTGACTATCCTCGCTGCTCTTTCCAGTTGTGCTTTGAATTTAACCTCAGTAATCAGGAACTAAGGAACATTCCTTTTAGGGTCGCACATTCCATGTGGAAGCCATTTTCCAAGGTGACTATCCTCACTGCTCTTACCAGTTGTCCTTTGAATTTAACCTCAGTAATCAGGAACTAAGGAACATTCCTTTTAGGGTCACACATTCCATGTGGAAGCCATTTTCCAAGGTGACTATCCTCGCTGCTCTTACCAGTTGTCCTTTGAATTTAACCTCAGTAATCAGGAACTAAGGAACATTCCTTTTAGGGTCGCACATTCCATGTGGAAGTCATTTTCCAAGGTGACTATCCTCGCTGCTCTTACCAGTTGTCCTTTGAATTTAACCTCAGTAATCAGAAACTAAGGAACATTCCTTTTAGGGTCACACATTTCATGTGGAAGCCATTTTCCAAGGTGACTATCCTCACTGCTCTTACCAGTTGTCCTTTGAATTTAACCTCAGTAATCAGGAACTAAGGAACATTCCTTTTAGGGTCGCACATTCCATGTGGAAGCCATTTTCCAAGGTGACTATCCTCACAGCCCTTATAAGTTGTCCTTTGAATTTAACCTCAGTAATCAGGAACTAAGGAACATTCCTTTTAGGGTTGCACATTCCATGTGGAAGTCATTTTCCAAGGTGACTATCCTCACTGCTTCTACCAGTTGTCCTTTGAATTTAACCTCAGTAATCAGGAACTAAGGAACATTCCATTTAGGGTCACACATTCCATGTGGAAGCCATTTTCCAAGGTGACTATCCTCGCTGCTCTTACCAGTTGTCCTTTGAATTTAACCTCAGTAATCAGGAACTAAGGAACATTCCTTTTAGGGTCGCACATTCCATGTGGAAGCCATTTTCCAAGGTGACTATCCTCACTGCTCTTACCAGTTGTCCTTTGAATTTAACCTCAGTAATCAGGAACTAAGGAACATTCCTTTTAGGGTTGCACATTCCATGTGGAAGCCATTTTCCAAGGTGACTATCCTCACTGCTCTTACCAGTTGTCCTTTGAATTTAACCTCAATAATCAGGAACTAAGGAACATTTCTTTTAGGGTCGCACATTCCATGTGGAAGCCATTTTCCAAGGTGACTATCCTCGCTGCTCTTACCAGTTGTTTTTTGAATTTAACCTCAGTAATCAGGAACTAAGGAACATTCCTTTTAGGGTCGCACATTCCATGTGGAAGTCATTTTCCAAGGTTACTATCCTCGCTGCTCTTACCAGTTGTCCTTTGAATTTAACCTCAGTAATCAGGAACTAAGGAACATTCCTTTTAGGGTCGCACATTCCATGTGGAAGCCATTTTCCAAGGTGACTATCCTCACTGCTCTTACCAGTTGTCCTTTGAATTTAACCTCAGTAATCAGGAACTAAGGAACATTCCTTTTAGGGTCACACATTCCATGTGGAAGCCATTTTCCAAGGTGACTATCCTCACTGCCCTTACCAGTTGTCCTTTGAATTTAACCTCAGTAATCAGGAACTAAGGAACATTCCTTTTAGGGTCACACATTCCATGTGGAAGCCATTTTCCAAGGTGACTGTCCTCACTGCCATTACCAGTTGTCCTTTGAATTTAACCTCAGTAATCAGGAACTAAGGAACATTCCTTTTAGGGTCGCACATTCCATGTGGAAGCCATTTTCCAAGGTGACTATCCTCGCTGCTCTTACCAGTTGTGCTTTGAATTTAACCTCAGTAATCAGGAACTAAGGAACATTCCTTTTAGGGTCGCACATTCCATGTGGAAGCCATTTTCCAAGGTGACTATCCTCACTGCTCTTACCAGTTGTCCTTTGAATTTAACCTCAGTAATCAGGAACTAAGGAACATTCCTTTTAGGGTCACACATTCCATGTGGAAGCCATTTTCCAAGGTGACTATCCTCGCTGCTCTTACCAGTTGTCCTTTGAATTTAACCTCAGTAATCAGGAACTAAGGAACATTCCTTTTAGGGTCACACATTCCATGTGGAAGCCATTTTCCAAGGTGACTATCCCCGCTGCTCTTACCAGTTGTCCTTTGAATTTAACCTCAGTAATCAGGAACTAAGGAACATTCCTTTTAGGGTCGCACATTCCATGTGGAAGTCATTTTCCAAGGTGACTATCCTCGCTGCTCTTACCAGTTGTCCTTTGAATTTAACCTCAGTAATCAGAAACTAAGGAACATTCCTTTTAGGGTCACACATTTCATGTGGAAGCCATTTTCCAAGGTGACTATCCTCACTGCTCTTACCAGTTGTCCTTTGAATTTAACCTCAGTAATCAGGAACTAAGGAACATTCCTTTTAGGGTCGCACATTCCATGTGGAAGTCATTTTCCAAGGTGACTATCCTCACTGCTTTTACCAGTTGTCCTTTGAATTTAACCTCAGTAATCAGGAACTAAGGAACATTCCTTTTAGGGTCACACATTCCATGTGGAAGCCATTTTCCAAGGTGACTATCCTCGCTGCTCTTACCAGTTGTCCTTTGAATTTAACCTCAGTAATCAGGAACTAAGGAACATTCCTTTTAGGGTCGCACATTCCATGTGGAAGCCATTTTCCAAGGTGACTATCCTCACTGCTCTTACCAGTTGTCCTTTGAATTTAACCTCAGTAATCAGGAACTAAGGAACATTCCTTTTAGGGTCACACATTCCATGTGGAAGGCATTTACCAAGGTGACTATCCTCACTGCTCTTACCAGTTGTCCTTTGAATTTAACCTCAGTAATCAGGAACTAAGGAACATTCCTTTTAGGGTCACACATTCCATGTGCAAGCCATTTTCCAAGGTGACTATCCTCGCTGCTCTTACCAGTTGTCCTTTGAATTTAACCTCAGTAATCAGGAACTAAGGAACATTCCTTTTAGGGTCACACATTCCATGTGGAAGTCATTTTCCAAGGTGACTATCCTCACTGCCCTTACCAGTTGTCCTTTGAATTTAACCTCAGTAATCAGGAACTAAGGAACATTCCTTTTAGGGTCGCACATTCCATGTGGAAGCCATTTTCCAAGGTGACTATCCTCGCTGCTCTTACCAGTTGTCCTTTGAATTTAACCTCAGTAATCAGGAACTAAGGAACATTCCTTTTAGGGTCGCACATTCCATGTAGAAGCCATTTTCCAAGGTGACTATCCTCACTGCTCTTACCAGTTGTCCTTTGAATTTAACCTCAGTAATCAGGAACTAAGGAACATTCCTTTTAGGGTCACACATTCCATGTGGAAGCCATTTTCCAAGGTGACTATCCTCGCTTCTCTTACCAGTTGTTCTTTGAATTTAACCTCAGTAATCAGGAACTAAGGAACATTCCTTTTAGGGTCGCACATTCCATGTGGAAGCCATTTTCCAAGGTGACTATCCTCGCTGCTCTTACCAGTTGTCCTTTGAATTTAACCTCAGTAATCAGGAACTAAGGAACATTCCTTTTAGGGTCACACATTCCATGTGGAAGCCATTTTCCAAGGTGACTATCCTCGCTGCTCTTACCAGTTGTCCTTTGACAACCGAACATTTTTGATGGTAGGGGTGGCTACTTGTGAAGTGCAGGAAGGAATTGGAATATGTGCTCTTTCTGAACACCTTCACTACGTACCCCTGGATGGGGACATCTTTCCTTAGACTGATGTTAAAGTAACTAATCTCTTCCTTACTAAAATTGAATGGGAATTTTAGAAAGCTTGTTGTGTTGTTGAAGTAATCAACCAAGGCCCCTGATTTTCTTATTTCGCCCTTAATGATGATAAAAGTATCATCCAAAAATCAGGTGTAGAAAAGGATATCTTTCCTAATATTATCCACTTTAAAGATAAATTCAGATTCCCAGTTGGCCAAAATTAGTTTAGCTACACTGGCACCACATGGTGAACCCATGGCTACCCCTATTTTTTGCAGGTATTATTCTTTGTTGAAAAGAAAATAATTATTAGATAGTATTAAATCTAATAATTCTGCCACCAAATCAACCTCACTGCTTTTTGCACCCCTTCTGCTTAAAATAATCCTAATCCACTCTGTCCCCTCCTCCTGAGGAATCGAGGTATACAAATCTTTCACATCAATTGTCAGGAACCCATGGTCAATATCAAAATGTAACTGATCAATTTTCTGTAGGAAGGACCATGAATCCTTACAGATCTGCTTTTCGAGGGACAGGTATTTTTTCAAGATGGGATCCACTAATTTGGCACAGGGGTAAGTGATCGAATTCCTGGCATCCACCAAAGGTCTCACTGGAGGGTCAGCCAAATTTTTATGGATTGTCAGGATCCCAAATAATACTGGTATTCTGGGAAAAGGCATGCTTAAATAATTATATACAGTTACATCTTTCCTTTCTCCTATAAAGAATTCCTCAGTCTGGCCCCTGATCCATTGTTGGGCCACATTAAGTTCATTCAATGAAGCTTTTTGATATGCTTCAGTGGTCAGGATCTTCTTCATGTGAGCTGTATTATCCCAGTTATCCATGATGGTTAATCCCCCACTCTTATCTGGCTTGCTGACCCTCACATCTGCCGCTCTTAGCAAATTGAGGGCTCCCCAGTCCTATTTAATGACATTCGATTGGCCGCTAGCAGTAAGTATATGTCCCTTATTGACTCTAGTATAAGCAGAATGCAAGTTTAATTTACACAGTTGCTTAAATGACTGTAAAGTTGGGTGGTTGGGTGGATTAAATGTGCTGGCTATATGTAAGGGGTTATCTCCGACTTTGGAATTGTTACCTAGAAGGTCTTTCAGATTAAGTTTCCTTATAAAGCACTTAAAATCTATAATTGTTCTAGGTAGATTCATATGGAGCCTAGGGATGAAGGTATACCCTTTAGCCAGTAACTCTATCAATTCAGGTGTAACACAGACCGAGGAAAAGTTAAAGATTTTAAAGTCTCCTGTAACATTAGTTAATATGTTCAAGTTGACATTTGGATCTAGTTCTACCATTTCTGTTTGTAGAACTTCCGTTTGTTCTTCCTGGTCTGTGTTTTGTTCTGCTGTTTGGGGACAGCCCCCATCTGATTGGGTTCCCGAAAATGTGATTGATTCGGGTGATTTGTATTACATTCTTGATTCCTAATTCTATTGCTTCTTCTAACCACATTAGTTCATAGGTTGTCATCTGATTCAGTAATCAACCCAGTGTTCAGCAATTCATTCTCTTCATGAGTGGCTTGTTCATTATACTGATGATTGTTATTAGGTAGCCGCAATTGTGAAGGTGGTGGCAGTGAATAAGCAGTGCCAGCATCCTAAGCTAGTCTATCATTCTGTAGTTTTTTAAACTTAGTGGCCTTTAATTTAACCAACAATTGGTCAATACCACTAAAAATTCTGATATAATCAAATTTGTACCTTGCAAAAGCCAGGTCCATTTTAATTTCAATATCCAGTAGTGCAACTTCCTTGGAAATTGTTTCTACCCATAAGGTATAATGTTTCACCATTAACTCCATAAGTTCTATTCCCTGCTTGTTGAATAGATTTATTAAGTCTAAATCTAGGACACTTGGTGTCAAAGTCATGGCCTCAAGCTTAATGCCAAAAAATGCATAGTGATCCCGTTTGGGAAAAACAAAACACCCATGAATTACCACATAGGTGGTTGCCCCCTTAATACAGAAGAGGTAATAAGAGATCTGGGGACCCAGGTAGAGAGTAATCTCTCCTTTGACAATCATATTGCCAAAGTAGTTAGGAAATCCTTCTATGTGGCCCATCTAATTACTAAAGGGTTCGCATCTAGAAATAAAGAGGTTATAGTGCCCCTCTAATTGTCACTCATCAGACCCATCATAGCATACAATGCCCCATTTGGGATGTACCTCGCAAGACGCTTCCAACAGCTGGAAAGACCACAAAAGTACCTCACCAAGAGGATTACTGGCCTCAAACATATGTCCTATGCAGCCCGACTAAAATAACTCTGACTGTACTTAGTGGCTTATCGCTTACTCAGAGGTGATCTCTGCCTGACTTACAAAGCCATGTCCAACGCAGAATTGATGGACATGCTCCACCTGAAGAAATCCAAGTCACTGCGAGCTACACGCTCTAGTGGGCTAAACTCACCATAACAATAAATAGAACATGCTGGAGGGATAGATTCCTATCACAGAGACTCCCCATGCTTTGGAACAAAATTCCAAACTACATTAGGCAGAGCCCCTCACTAACATTCTTCAAGAGAAACCTTGACGAGTGGATCAGTTAATTAATCAATGGGGCAGTGAAAGCCGGCACACTCTGGATAGGCTTATAAATGCCCTTGGGCAGATAGCCTAGTACCAACCTATGAACCTATGAACCTATAAATGGAAAGGTGAATTACCTTCAAGGCCAGTGGGATATTGAGCTTTTCGTAATCCCTTCGGTACCATACATTGCTTAATACATTCCTTAAAGTACTGTATTTCCAGTTGCAGTTTCTTTACTTTTAACAGCTTATGATCTAAGTTGTTCAATTTATCGATTATTGTCCCTGTTGCTCCATGGTTCACTCCCATACCTCCAGCCAGTTGCCCCGTTCAGCTACAGCAGAGTCATATGATAAAGTTACAATGCCGTTGACCCAATCTTCTAAAACAGGGACTCCAATAAGCCTCGAGGTTGAGTTTATCAAACTTTGTCCATTAGGCACTTCTGCAGTCATTGTAGGACTGTCTATATTGTTGTTCTGTTGTGAAACAGTGCCTACCATCATAATGTTCTGTCCAGTCAGTAGATTTACAACAGGAGGTTGCATACTGTTAGAAACCTCATTAATTTGGTGAGTCTCCTTATATTGTTGATCAAGCGCCTCCATCCTCATTGCCAAGGAATACACTTTTTGTGTAATAACTTCTATCAAGGCAGTGAGGTTGATGTTCTCACTGCTCACAGTGACTTGAGAAAATAAATTCAGACTTGCCAACCCACTGGATACCATTCCAAACAAGTTAAGTTAAGCTGCTTTACTTCAATACATGCTTTTCATTCGATGCTAAGATCAAACTTCTTCAGACAATGAAAAATGAGTAAAAAACATGGGCACATTATTAACCTTAAATATATATGCAATATTAAAGGATCATCAAATCCAGTATTTGAGAGGCACCAGCTAATGTAACTTGGGCACAACAATTTGGAGAGTTTGTGACATCAGGTTATGTATCTTTAGATTAACTACAATGACTTAAATGGTCTTTAATTGTTATTCCAAATAGAAATCATGTGTTAAATATTAGAAAGGTCTGGCATATTGATTGGGAATTAAAACTAAGCTATTAGTCATTTATTTCCTTTAGTAACAATGAATAGTTTATAAAACAATCATATTTTAAACTTTATTATATGCCACTGTGTTACTTCACAGCATCCAGTATAGACTGTCACTTTAAGATGCACAAGCAAGTAAAACAGCATAGAGAGTACTTGCAGTTTATGTATTTACATTCTGCGTTTGCCGTGTCCAGATGAAAAGTCCAGTATGTTACAGCTTTATTGTATAAAACCTTTACATGAAGGCAACTACGTTAGCTGATATTTAGTCAAGTTAGTTTACTGTATTTACAATATATTTGTGAGTTTGTCAACTTGCATTTTCAATCCATTCACTTTGGAGATCATGAATGAAGACAATGGGTGGGGACTTATGAAAGAGTTAGACAACATCGAGTGTTATTGTGGTTCATATACATTTACTTTCTGCTCATTGTGTTAAGACAAAAACATTGGTATGCCAAAAATTTTATTGCTAAATGTTTTTTATGCAATGATAATCATAGCGCTGACATCTAGTCATTTGCTTGTTGTAATGCAATGTTTTCAGGTGTTTGGTAATCCGTTCTTAATTCAATTTGTTTCAGAGTTTGTGAAGGAAGTTAATGGGCAGGGATCTATGATTTAATTAATTAATTATTCATTACTTTCCCATTGATATGGAAGTGAGTATTATGTGATTGCTAGAGTACATTTTAAACAAAATGCTTTTTACTCATTTTTCATTGTCTGAAGAAGTTTGATCTTAGCATCAATCAAAAAGTGTGTATTGAAGTAAAGTAGCTTAACATACTTTTTGGCAGTTTCATTCTTGCATCTCAGACGGCTTTGGTTTTTCCTTTCAGTGGTTTAGTTTTGCGTTTTTTCTTTTTCTTGTTTGGAATGGCGTCCAGTGGGTTGGCAAGTCCGAATTTATTTTCCCAACTCGCTGCGTGCAGTGAGAACGTCAACCTCACTGCCTTGATAGAAGTTCATACATAAAAAGTGGATTCCTTGGTAATGCGGATGAAGGCTCTTGATCAACAATATAAGGAGATTCATCCAATTAAGCAGGGGATAGAACTTATGGAGTTAATGGTGAAACATTATACTTTATGGGTAGAAACATTTTCCGAGGAAGTTACACTACTGGATATTGAAATTAAAATGGACCTGGCTTTTGCAAGGTACAAATTTGATTATACCAGAATTTTTAGTAGTATTGACCAATTGTTGGTTAAATTAAAGGCCACTAAGGTTAAAAAACTACAGAGTGATAGACTAGCTTATGATGCTGGCACTGCTTATCAACTGCCACCACCTAGAATGAATTGATGGACACTGAGTTGATTACTGAATCAGATGACAATCTAGGAACAAATGTAGTTTAAAGAAGCGATAGAATCAGGAATCAAGAACGTAATACAAATCACCCAAATCAGTCAAATTTTCGGGAACCCAATCAGATGGGGGCTGTCTCCAAACAGCAGAACAAAACACAGACTAGAAAGAACAAACAGAAGTTCTACAAACAGAAAAGGTAGAACTGGATCCAAATGTCACCTTGAACATATTAATTCATGTTACATGAGACTTTAAAATCTTTAACTTTTCCTCGGTCTGTGTTGCCCCTCAATTGATAGAGTTACTGGCTGAAGGGTATACTTTCGTCCCTAGGCTCCATATGAATCTACCTAGAACAATTATAGATTTTAAGTGCTTTATAAGGAAACTTAATCTGAAAGCCCTTCTGGGTAACAATTCCAAAGTCGAAGATAACCCCTTACATATAGCCAGCACATTTAATCCACCCAACTTTACAGTCATTTGAGCGACTGTGTGACTTAGACTTGCATTCTGCTTATACTAGAGTCAGTAAGGGACATATACCTACTGCGAGTGGCCAATTGAATGTCACTAAGGAGGAATGGGAAGCCCTCAATTTGCTAAGAGTGGCAGATATGAGGGTCAGCAAGCCAGATAAGGGCGGGGGATTAACCATCATGGATAATTCGGAGTATACAGCTCGCATGCAGAAGATCCTGACCACTTATGCATATCAAAAAGCTTCATTGAATGAACTTAATGTGGCCCAACAATGGATCAGGGGCCAGACTGAGGAATTATTTATAGAAGGTAGGATTGATGTAACCGTATATAATTATTTAAGCATGCCATTTCCCCAATTACCAGTATTATTCGGGATCCCAAAAATCAATAAAACTTTGGATGACCCTCCAATGAGACCTTTGGTGGGTGACAGGAATTCGATCACTTACCCCTGGGCCAAATTAGTGGATCCCATCTTGAAAAAATACCTGTCCCTCGAAAAGCAGATCTGTAAGTATTCATGGTCCTTCCTACAGAAAATTGATCAGCTACATTTTGATAAAGACCATGGGTTCCTCACAATTGATGTGAAAGATTTGTATACCTCGATTCCTCAGGAGGAGGGGACAGAGTGGATTAGGATTATTTTAAGCAGAAGGGGTGCAAAAAGCAGTGCAATTGATTTGGTGACTGAATTATTAGATTTAATACTATCTAATAATTATTTTCTCTACAACAAAGAATATTACCTGCAAAAAATAGGGGTGGCCATGGGTTCACCATGTGGTGCCAGTGTAGCTAACCTAGTTATGGCCCACTGGGAATCTGAATTTATCTTTAAAGTGGATGATATTAGGAAGGATATCCTTTTCTACACCTAGTTTTTGGATGATATTTTTATCATCATTAAGGGCGAAATAAGAAAATCAGGGGCCTTGGTTGATTACTTCAACAACACAACAAGCTTTCTAAAATTCCCATTCAATTTTAGTAAGGAAGAGATTAGTTACTTTGACATCAATCTAAGGAAAGATGTCCCCATCCAGGGGTACGTAGTGAAGGTGTTCAGAAAGAGCACATATTCCAATTCCTTCCTGCACTTCACAAGTAGCCACCCCTACCATCAAAAATGTTCGGTTGTCAAAGGACAACTGGTAAGAGCAGCGAGGATAGTCACCTTGGAAAATGGCTTCCACATGGAATGTGCGACCCTAAAAGGAATGTTCCTTAGTTCCTGATTACTGAGGTTAAATTCAAAGGACAACTGGTAAGAGCAGTGAGGATAGTCACCTTGGAAAATGGCTTCCACATGGAATGTGCGACCCTAAAAGGAATGTTCCTTAGTTCCTGATTACTGAGGTTAAATTCAAAGGACAACTGGTAAAAGCAGTGAGGATAGTCACCTTGGAAAATGACTTCCACTTGGAATGTGCGACCCTAAAAGGAATGTTCCTTAGTTCCTGATTACTGAGGTTAAATTCAAAGGACAACTGGTAAGGGCAGTGAGGATAGTCACCTTGGAAAATGGCTTCCACATGGAATGTGCGACCCTAAAAGGAATCTTCCTTAGTTCCTGATTACTGAGGTTAAATTCAAAGGACAATTGGTAAGAGCAGTGAGGATAGTCGCCTTGGAAAATGGCTTCCACATGGAATGTGCGACCCTAAAAGGAATGTTCCTTAGTTCCTGATTACTGAGGTTAAATTCAAAGGACAACTGGTAAGAGCAGCGAGGATAGTCACCTTGGAAAACGGCTTCCACATGGAATGTGCGACCCTAAAAGGAATGTTCCTTAGTTCCTGATTACTGAGGTTAAATTCAAAGGACAACTGGTAAGGGCAGTGAGGATAGTCACCTTGGAAAATGACTTCCACATGGAATGTGCGACCCTAAAAGGAATGTTCCTTAGTTCCTGATTACGGAGGTTAAATTCAAAGGACAACTGGTAAGAGCAGCGAGGATAGTCACCTTGGAAAATGGCTTCCACATGGAATGTGTGACCCTAAAAGGAATGTTCCTTAGTTCCTGATTACAGAGGTTAAATTCAAAGGACAACTGGTAAGAGCAGCGAGGATAGTAACCTTGGAAAATGGCTTCCACATGGAATGTGTGACCCTAAAAGGAATGTTCCTTAGTTCCTGATCACTGAGGTTAAATTCAAAGAACAACTGGTAAGAGCAGCGAGGATAGTCACCTTGGAAAATGGCTTCCACATGGAATGTGTGACCCTAAAAGGAATGTTCTTTAGTTCCTGATTACTGAGGTTAAATTCAAAGGACAACTGGTAAGAGCAGTGAGGATAGTCACCTTGGAAAATGGCTTCCACATGGAATGTGCGACCCTAAAAGGAATGTTCCTTAGTTCCTGATTACTGAGGTTAAATTCAAAGGACAACTGGTAAGAGCAGCGAGGATAGTAACCTTGGAAAATGGCTTCCACATGGAATGTGGACCCTAAAAGGAATGTTCCTTAGTTCCTGATTACTGAGGTTAAATTCAAAGGACAACTGGTAAGGGCAGTGAGGATAGTCACCTTGGAAAATGACTTTCAAATGGAATGTGCGACCCTAAAATGAATGTTCCTTAGTTCCTGATTACTGAGGTTAAATTCAAAGGACAACTGGTAAGAGCAGCGAGGATAGTCACCTTGGAAAATGGCTTCCACATGGAATGTGTGACCCTAAAAGGAATGTTCCTTAGTTCCTGATTACTGAGGTTAAATTCAAAGGACAACTGATAAGGGCAGCGAGGATAGTCACCATGGAAAATGGCTTCCACATGGAATGTGCGACCCTAAAAGGAATGTTCCTTAGTTCCTGATTACTGAGGTTAAATTCAAAGGACAACTGGTAAGAGCAGCGAGGATAGTCACCTTGGAAAATGGCTTCCACATGGAATGTGTGACCCTAAAAGGAATGTTCCTTAGTTCCTGATTACTGAGGTTAAATTCAAAGGACAACTGGTAAGGGCAGTGAGGATAGTCACCTTGGAAAATGGCTTCCACATGGAATGTGTGACCCTAAAAGGAATGTTCCTTAGTTCCTGATTACTGAGGTTAAATTCAAAGGACAACTGATAAGGGCAGCGAGGATAGTCACCTTGGAAAATGGCTTCCACATGGAATGTGCGACCCTAAAAGGAATGTTCCTTAGTTCCTGATTACTGAGGTTAAATTCAAAGGACAACTGGTAAGAGCAGCGAGGATAGTCACCTTGGAAAATGGCTTCCACATGGAATGTGCGACCCTAAAAGGAATGTTCCTTAGTTCCTGATTACTGAGGTTAAATTCAAAGGACAACTGGTAAGGGCAGTGAGGATAGTCACCTTGGAAAATGGCTTCCACATGGAATGTGCGACCCTAAAAGGAATGTTCCTTAGTTCCTGATTACTGAGGTTAAATTCAAAGGACAACTGGTAAGAGCAGCGAGGATAGTCACCTTGGAAAATGACTTCCACATGGAATGTGCGACCCTAAAAGGAATGTTCCTTAGTTCCTGATTACTGAGGTTAAATTCAAAGGACAACTGATAAGGGCAGTGAGGATAGTCACCTTGGAAAATGGCTTCCACATGGAATTTGCGACCCTAAAAGGAATGTTCCTTAGTTCCTGATTACTGAGGTTAAATTCAAAGGACAACTGGTAAGAGCAGCGAGGATAGTCACCTTGGAAAATGGCTTCCACATGGAATGTGTGACCCTAAAAGGAATGTTCCTTAGTTCCTGATTACTGAGGTTAAATTCAAAGGACAACTGGTAAGAGCAGCGAGGATAGTAACCTTGGAAAATGGCTTCCACATGGTATGTGCAACCCTAAAAGGAATGTTCCTTAGTTCCTGATTACTGAGGTTAAATTCAAAGGACAACTGGTAAGGGCAGTGAGGATAGTCACCTTGGAAAATGGCTTCCACATGGATTGTGCGACCCTAAAAGGAATGTTCCTTCGTTCCTGATTACTGAGGTTAAATTCAAAGGACAACTGGTAAGAGCAGCGAGGATAGTCACCTTGGAAAATGGCTTCCACATGGAATGTGCGACCCTAAAAGGAATGTTCCTTAGTTCCTGATTACTGAGGTTAAATTCAAAGGACAACTGATAAGGGCAGCGAGGATAGTCACCTTGGAAAATGGCTTCCACATGGAATGTGTGACCCTAAAAGGAATGTTCCTTAGTTCCTGATTACTGAGGTTAAATTCAAAGAACAACTGGTAAGAGCAGCAAGGATAGTCACCTTGGAAAATGGCTTCCACATGGAATGTGTGACCCGAAAAGGAATGTTCCTTAGTTCCTGATTACTGAGGTTAAATTCAAAGGACAACTGATAAGGGCAGCGAGGATAGTCACCTTGGAAAATGGCTTCCACATGGAATGTGTGACCCTAAAAGGAAGGTTCCTTAGTTCCTGATTACTGAGGTTAAATTCAAAGGACAACTGGTAAGAGCAGCGAGGATAGTCACCTTGGAAAATGGCTTCCACATGGAATGTGCGACCCTAGAAGGAATGTTCCTAAGTTCCTGATTACTGAGGTTAAATTCAAAGGACAACTGGTAAGAGCAGCGAGGATAGTAACCTTGGAAAATGGCTTCCACATGGAATGTGCGACCCTAAAAGGAATGTTCCTTAGTTCCTGATTACTGAGGTTAAATTCAAAGGACAACTGGTAAGAGCAGCGAGGATAGTAACCTTGGAAAATGGCTTCCACATGGAATGTGCGACCCTAAAAGGAATGTTCCTTAGTTCCTGATTACTGAGGTTAAATTCAAAGGACAACTGGTAAGAGCAGCGAGGATAGTCACCTTGGAAAATGGCTTCCACATGGAATGTGCGACCCTAAAAGGAATGTTCCTTAGTTCCTGATTACTGAGGTTAAATTCAAAGGACAACTGATAAGGGCAGTGAGGATAGTCACCTTGGAAAATGGCTTCCACATGGAATGTGTGACCCTAAAAGGAATGTTCCTTAGTTCCTGATTACTGAGGTTAAATTCAAAGGACAACTGTTAAGAGCAGCGAGGATAGTCACCTTGGAAAATGGCTTCCACATGGAATGTGTGACCCTAAAAGGAAAGTTCCTTAGTTCCTGATTACTGAGGTTAAATTCAAAGGACAACTGGTAAGAGCAGCGAGGATAGTAACCTTGGAAAATGGCTTCCACATGGAATGTGTGACCCTAAAAGGAATGTTCCTTAGTTCCTGATTACTGAGGTTAAATTCAAAGGACAACTGGTAAGAGCAGTGAGGATAGTCACCTTGGAAAATGGCTTCCCCGTGGAATGTGCGACCCTAAAAGGAATGTTCCTTAGTTCCTGATTACTGAGGTTAAATTCAAAGGACAACTGGTAAGAGCAGCGAGGATAGTCACCTTGGAAAATAGCTTCCACATGGAATGTGCGACCCTAAAAGGAATGTTCCTTAGTTCCTGATTACTGAGGTTAAATTCAAAGGACAACTGGTAAGGGCAGTGAGGATAGTCACCTTGGAAAATGGCTTCCACATGGAATGTGCGACCCTAAAAGGAATGTTCCTTAGTTCCTGATTACTGAGGTTAAATTCAAAGGACAACTGGTAAGAGCAGCGAGGATAGTCACCTTGGAAAATGGCTTCCACATGGAATGTGCGACCCTAAAAGGAATGTTCCTTAGTTCCTGATTACTGAGGTTAAATTCAAAGGACAACTGGTAAGGGCAGTGAGGATAGTCACCTTGGAAAATGGCTTCCACATGGAATGTGTGACCCTAAAAGGAATGTTCCTTAGTTCCTGATTACTGAGGTTAAATTCAAAGGACAATTGGTAAGAGCAGCGAGAATAGTCACCTTGGAAAATGGCTTCCACATGGAATGTGTGACCCTAAAAGGAATGTTCCTTAGTTCCTGATTACCGAGGTTAAATTCAAAGGACAACTGGTAAGGGCAGTGAGGATAGTCACCTTGGTAAATGGCTTCCACATGGAATGTGCGACCCTAAAAGGAATGTTCCTTTGTTCCTGATTACTGAGGTTAAATTCAAAGGACAACTGGTAAGAGCAGCGAGGATAGTCACCTTGGAAAATGGCTTCCACATGGAATGTGCGACCCTAAAAGGAATGTTCCTTAGTTCCTGATTACTGAGGTTAAATTCAAAGGACAACTGATAAGGGCAGCGAGGATAGTCACCTTGGAAAATGGCTTCCACATGGAATGTGTGACCCTAAAAGGAATGTTCCTTAGTTCCTGATTACTGAGGTTAAATTCAAAGGACAACTGGTAAGAACAGCGAGGATAGTCACCTTGGAAAATGGCTTCCACATGGAATGTGTGACCCTAAAAGGAATGTTCCTTAGTTCCTGATTACTGAGGTTAAATTCAAAGGACAACTGGTAAGAGCAGCGAGGATAGTCACCTTGGAAAATGGCTTCCACATGGAATGTGCGACCCTAAAAGGAATGTTCCTTAGTTCCTGATTACTGAGGTTAAATTCAAAGGACAACTGGTAAGAGCAGCGAGGATAGTCACCTTGGAAAATGGCTTCCACATGGAATGTGTGACCCTAAAAGGAATGTTCCTTAGTTCCTGATTACTGAGGTTAAATTCAAAGGACAACTGGTAAGAGCAGCGAGGATAGTCACCTTGGAAAATGGATTCCACATGGAATGTGCGACCCTAAAAGGAATGTTCCTTAGTTCCTGATTACTGAGGTTAAATTCAAAGGACAACTGGTAAGAGCAGTGAGGATAGTCACCTTGGAAAATGGCTTCCACATGAAATGTGTGACCCTAAAAGGAATGTTCCTTAGTTTCTGATTACTGAGGTTAAATTCAAAGGACAACTGGTAAGGGCAGTGAGGATAGTCACCTTGGAAAATGGCTTCCACATGGAATGTGCGACCCTAAAAGGAATGTTCCTTAGTTCCTGATTACTGAGGTTAAATTCAAAGGACAACTGGTAAGAGCAGCGAGGATAGTCACCTTGGAAAATGGCTTCCACATGGAATGTGCAACCCTAAAAGGAATGTTCCTTAGTTCCTGATTACTGAGGTTAAATTCAAAGGACAACTGGTAAGAGCAGTGATGATAGTCACCTTGGAAAATGGCTTCCACGTGGAATGTGTGACCCTAAAAGGAATGTTCCTTAGTTCCTGATTACTGAGGTTAAATCGAAGAGAAATAATGGGATATATTCCTCTATATTAAGCATCACCAGTAGCACTAATTCTAACAGTGCTTACGAGGAGCCCATCAATAGAATAGAACGAATGGTTTCACACTGAGCTTAATTACCACATTTAGTGCAGATAGACACATTGTTAGGTACATCTTGAACAAGAATTGGGATTTGATCAAGAGCGATATGGATTTATCACAAAAAATGGGAAGCACACCTAGAATCATCTATAAAAGGGGCCCAAAGTTGAAAAGCTTGCTGGAGTTTAAAATTCTAACAATGCTTACGAGGAGCCCATCAATAGAATAGAACGAATGGTTTCACACTGAGCTAAATTACCACATTTAGTGCAGATAGACACATTGTTAGGTACATCTTGAACAAGAATTGGGATTTGATCAAGAGCGATATGGATTTATCACAAAAAATGGGAATCACACCTAGAATCATCTATAAAAGGGGCCCAAAGTTGAAAAGCTTGCTGGAGTTTAAAATTATCAGGAAATAAAATCTACTGGGATGTCCAAATGTGAAGCATGTTGAGTCTGTAAATATATAGAGGTTCATAGGTTCATAGGTAGGTACTAGGCTATCGGCCCAAGGGCCTACGTAAGCCTAGCCAACAAGTTTCTCTGGCTTACGCCACCCAAGAAAGTTATTTTCCTGTGCCACTGTTGAGCAGAGACACAGAAGTGATCCCCGGGGTGTATTTCCTATTTCCCATCCACTCATCAAGATTTTTCTTGAAGAGTGCTAATGAAGAACTTTACATGACATAGATGGGTAGCTTGTTCCAGAGTATGGGAAGTCTCTGGGATAGGAATCTATCCCTCCAGTAAGTCCTGTTTATTGTGATGACAAGGTTTAGGTTCCTAGAGCATGTAGCTCGGAGGGACTGGGATTTCTTTAGGTGTAGCATGTCCAACAGCTCTGGGTTTGACATAGCTTTATATGCTAGGCAGAGATCATCTCGGAGTAGGTGATATGCTACGGAGTAAAGCGTGAGTTTTTTGAGGCGGTCAGTGTAGGGCATTTGTTTGAGGCACTTCTGTGGCCTTTCCAGCTGCTGCAGATGTCTTGTGAGGTACATTCCAAAAGGGGTGTTGTACTCTATAATGGGTCTAATGAGTGTCGAGTAGATGGGAACAATGACCTCTTTTTTCCTGGATGAGAACCCTTTTATGATGTGGTGTGCCACGAAGAAGGACTTCCTTACTACTGTGATGATGTAACTATCAAAGGAGAGCCTACTGTCCACCTGGGTCCCAAGGTCTCTTATTGCGCATTCGGTGTTAAGTAGATTGCTGTCTATGTGGTAGTTCATGGGTACAGAGTTTTTACCAAAGGGGATGTCACTGCACTTTTTGGCATTGAGCTTGAAGCCATGGCTCTGACACCAGGCATCTATCTCAGCGAGGCCCTTCTGTAGGATGTCCACATCATTTGGGGACTTGACTATAGCTCCTAGCTTGCAGTCATCTGTGAACTTCATTAGCCAGAGGCCTTCTGTGTTAGCCTGTACTTCAGAGAAGTAGATACCAAACAGGAGAGATCCCAGGACGGAACCCTGTGGTACTCCACTTGTCACTACTTTGAGGTCAGATTTGGAGTCTGCAACATTTACAGTGTGGGTTCTGTCAATGAGCCAGTTGGCAACCCATCTTGTGATGTAGGGATTTATACCTAGTTTAGTGAGTTTAGCTATAATTCCTGAATGGGGGATGGTGTCAAAAGCCGTGGCGAGGTCAAGATAGGCAGTGTGAACCACCTTACGCTCATCTACGGCTTTGGTGACTGCCTCAAAGAAGTTGATCAAGTTCAGGAGGCATAATCTGCCTTTCACAAACCCGAACTGGGTGGGATCCAGAGTTTGGAGGTTACCCATGTCTTTGTTTATGAGTTCCATGATGATACGTTCCATGGCCTTGCAGACAAGGCTCGTTAGGCTAATAGGTCGATAGTTCCTGGGATCAGTGGTGGCTCCCCCTTTGTGGAGTGGGATAACTGTTGCTGTCCACCATTCAGTGGGCACAAAGCCTGATGCAAGGCTATTATTGAACATGGTGTTTAACTGGGGAGCCAGTTCATTCTGAAGTTTGTGTAAAATACAGCCTGGGATGTTGTCCGGTCCCATGGATGCTGTGTTTTTGGCTTTAGAGTGCAGCTTTTACCTGCATAGTTGTGATTACAGAGACTCTGCATTCTTCCTGTATAGATATGGGCCCTTTAGGGTGTGAGAGAGGGGTAAAGTTAGCACTGAACCTATCTGTCAGGAAGTTAGCAATATCAGTTGGTTCTGTAATGTTCTTGCCTTTGTGCTGTAACTCAGAGCAGATCTGGGTGTTGCCATTGAGATTCTTGACATATCTATATAATGCTTTGTGGTTGTCCTTGGAATTAGTGGCAATTTTGTTTTAGTAGCTAGCTTTGGAGGATCATATAAGGGATCTCAGCTTCTTACTGAGGCTGACCAGGGAGCTCCTCCACTCATGGGATTTTACTCTCTTTTGCAACAGTTTCTTCCTTCTGTTGTACAGTTTGTTTATGGCAGGGACCACCAGACTGGCTTCCTTTTTTTGGAGGACAGCATCTTGGTTCTGTTTGGGATAGCACAATCCATGCACTCATGTAAGTGTTTATAGAGTGCATTTGTGTAGGATTCAGCAATTGTAACTGTATTGTCCATCTGCATGGGTGTCATGAAGTTCACCACTTCTGTCTTAAGAAGCATGAAGTTGGCTTTGGAGAAATTTTTTACTGTGGTTTCCTTAATGGGGGGTGGGGGCGGGATGTAGATATCAAGTGTGATTAGCTTATGATTGGATCAGACCAATGAGGAGTTGACTTCAGGTGTGGAACACCGGTCACTCATGTTGGTAATGACTAGGTCTAGGATATTGTTGCCCCTGGTGGGAGTGTGGATAAGTTGATCCAGGGCATTGGAGTTTATGAATTCCAGAAAGCGTTGAGCTAAGGAGTAGGTACATGAGTAGTTTTCCCAGTTAATGGTGGGGTAGTTGAAGTTGCCCATTATTAGGGTGTTTGGTTGAACCCTAATATTTTCCAGTACATCAAGAAAAGAGGAGTGAGAATCCTGGGGCATGGTGGGGGATCTGTAGCAAGCTACAATTTGGATTGCAGTTTTGTTCAGAGTTAGTTGCACTTGGATAACCTTGGATGCATTATGCTAAGCAACTAGCCTGGAGATGTGGGTATCCTTAATGAATATGGACACACCTCCACCTTTGGTGTTTCGGTTCAGGTTATATGGCCGAAAAGTGTGGTATGAGTTATAGCCTGATAGTGCAGGGGTGCTCTCTGGAGCCTTGAACCAGGTCTCAGTCACTGCACAGATATCGATGTTCTCCATTTTAAGGAGTGCCTTGAGTGAGTGCATTTTGAGATTTAGACTTCTAGCATTGAGTAGCATTGCCCTCAGTTTTTGCTTGCCTGTTCCTGTTATGGTGGTGAATTTGTTATTTGAACCTTGCCTAAAAAGGGCACTATAGGGGCAGCAAGAGCCTTAGCCAGTATCCGGAATCCCAGGGGCGACAGGTGCAGGCCATCTGTGGCAAAGCATTGTGGTCTGTCGACCATGTCATCCCAAGCAGACAGATACTAGATCCCCTTAGAATGACACCAGAAGCTTAGCCAATTGTTGAAGTCAATCATTTTGTCATTGTACTGCAGTATCATTCTGGGCGATGGCAAAATGCTACTCAAGGCTAGGGTCATACCTGCCTGGGCTACATGATCAGAGAGCTCTTCCATGTCTCTTTTCATGTAGTCCAGGTAGCAACTTCTTTCAGTATTAATGACACTTTTTATAGAATCAGGAATAAATATAATTGCAATTCTAAATCTGTTGTGTACCTTGTTAAATGCCAGCAATGTCCTGCCTGTTATATAGGCAAAATGGAATGTAAGTTTCGAGAACGCATCTGTGAACATCAGTATGCAATCAGTAAGGGGAAGTTGGGCAATGCTCGTGCAAAACATACATTGTCAGAAAAAGAACATACATTTAAATACCTGGTGAGAGATCGTGTCTGATATAACATCAGAGGGGGCCCAGAGGGTTTAAGGTTGGAAGAACTGGAATTACTCTTGCATATCAAACTGAATGTATACAAGTTCCCTGGTATGAATGACTATTGTTCAATCAAATGCATTTTAAAGTTAAAGAGTTTGGCATGGTAAATCTGAAGATTTTTTTTTAAATCCACTTAAATCCACTTAGAATGTGTATAGAAATTAATGGGCACATTATTACCTTTAAATATATATGTAATATTAAAGGATCATCAAATCCAGTATTTGGGATCCACCAGCTAGTGAAACTTGGGCTCAACAATTTAGGAGAGTTTGTGACATCAGGTTATGTAACTTTATATTAACTACAATGACTTAAATGGTCTTTAATTGTTATTTCAAATAGAAATCATGGTTAAATATTAGAAATGTCTCGTATATTGATTGGGAATTAGAACTAAGCTATTAGTCATTTATTTCCTTTAGTAACAACGAATAGCTTATAAAACAATCATATTTTAAACTTTATTATATGCCACTGTGTTACTTCACAGCATCCAGTATAGACTGTCACTTTAAGATGCGCAAATGAGTTAGACAGTGTAGAGAGCACTTGCAGTTTATGTATTTACATCCTGCATTTGCTATGTCCAGATGAAAAGTCTGGTATATTACAGCTTTATTGTATAAAGCCTTTACATGAAGGCAACTATATTAGCTGATGCATGCGTGAATGGGTGTACCTTCATTGTGCGTCAGAGCTGGCAACTCGGCATGTAAAAATCTACTGCCAATCATTAGCGGACCGGAGTTCCGCTGTGGCGACCCCTAACCGGGAAAAAGCCGAAAGATACAACAACAACAAGTCAAGTTAGTTTACTGTATTTACAATATATTTGTGAGTTTGTCAACCTGCCTTTTCAATCCATTCACTTTGGAGCTTGTGAATGAAGACAATGGGTGGGGACTTACGAAAGAGTTAGACAACATCGAGTGTTATTGTGGTTCATATACATTTACTTTCTGCTCATTGTGTTAAGACAAAAACATTGGTATGCTAAAGATTTTATTGCTGAATGTTTTTTTATGCAATGATAATCATAGCGCTGACATCTAGTCAAGTTTGCTTGTTGTAGTGCAATGTTTTCAGGTGTTTGGTAATCCATTCTTAATTCAATTCATTTCAGAGTTTGTGAATGAAGTTAATGGGTGGGGATCTATGATGTAATTAAGTAATTATTCATTACTTTCCCATCGATAGGGAAGTGAGTATCATGTGATTTTTAGAGTACATTTTAAACTAAATGTTTTTTACTCATTTTTCATTGTCTGAAAAAGTCTGATCTTAGCATCGAACGAAAAGCGTGTATTGAAGTAAAGCAGCTTAACGTACTTTTTGGCAGTTTCATTCTTGTACCTCGGACGGCTTCGTTTTTTCTTTCAGTGGTATAGTTTTGCGTTTTTTTCTTTTTCAAATCTGTGTGAAACTCAGATGTCTGACTGTAATAAACAAATGATGGTCATATAATGAATTTCACCCTTGTAATGAATTTAAGACTTTATTTCATAAACTATTCAAAATTGCTTCACGCATATCATGCTAGTCCTGCAAAGCCAGAATATAGAGGATGCAAAGTGTAGCTAGTGTCACGTGAAGGGGGCAGCTGCACTGGAGCAAGGTATTAGGGGGAGGTATTGGAAGAGCAATATATGTTGGTACACAAACGAATGAAATACTGCTTTTGCGGACAGGATAGAGACTGAAGTGCTTCAGCACTTTCTAGTATTAAGTCATAGTGGTGGTTTGCTACAATTATTAAAAGTAGAAACATTTTCATTTAAGTATCGCAGCAGGGTACATATCAGAATGTACAGACCTGGTTTTACAAAGCTGCAGAGCACCACATCATATACTGGACATCTTTTTTTTCTTTGCTCCTCAACTGGGAGTTGAGGGGTACCATATCAGGTAATGAAACCAGTTCTGGTTTTCTACCACAGAGAGAATCCATTTTTATTATCCAGTTTCACATGGGGTTTGGATGTCACATCAGCATTAATCAAAGTGACCAAATCACCCAGAGTCAAAGTTTACACAGTCCTTATTTGGATCAGAAAGTAACAAGCCAAAAATATTGGGGAAAACAGACTCAATATCAGGGCAAGATTTTAAATCTGGCCCTTACAATTCTGGAGAATTGATAAATTAACAATATTTGTTGCATTATTAGCAAGTGTAAACCTCTACAACTTACAAAAAAGCCACACGTTTTACAATGAACAAACTGAAATTAGAGACATTATCAGGCACAATCATAGCTCTGAACTTCCTTGCTTACGAATCAGAGACAAAGACAAAAATAAAGGTGAAGGGGAAGTCCTAAAATCACAGCCACTTTTGAATTATTACTCTAATTTACTAAACACTTAATAGAATAGCATGTTTTATACCAACATGCAATTTCTGTACACTAACTAGCACAAAACTATTATGTCTGGCATTACTGATGACTGCAACAAAACAACAGGCATTGCATCAGCATGCATTTTTTTGAACAATAAGCAGTAGAAAACTATAACATCTGGCATTATTTACTGACTGGAACCCTTAGCAATTTACCAGAAAAAAATAATGATTTTTAAAAGGTAGAGGGCAAAAACAGCAAAATCAGAGACAGCTGAGAGGCATAAGGACTTTGTGAAATCAGGTAGGGGCCACTGGCAGTGAGCACATTTGAAAGACAAACAGACAACATGCCTGCTTGTTCTACAGATATGTCTACTATCTGTATCTGGTTGCCTGCCAGTATTTAAAAAATAAACTTACGTCCTGCTCTCTTTAGTTGCTACTACTGCTGCTATCCATAGCACTACCCACTTCTTGGTACTATTTAATATCTGATGGGTCTTTTAGTCATTGTCATGTTTTGGCAATGAATAGAAAGTCCACAACTCTCACAAGGATACCTTCAAGCTTGAGGTACCTTTCTGATCTTAATGGTTTAGTTGTATTTTCTAAATGTAAAAAAACACAAATAAATACATGATGGAAAGTGACCCCTAGAAAAGGGGACCCCTAGGGAACTGACTAGCTTTCCTCAACATAAGGCTGGCCATGGCGATACTGTAGCAGCGCTGAGACACATGTAGGACAGTGCCTCATTCATATACAAAAAATTAACCATACTGCAATTTTTTCTATCTGTACACAACAGCACAAAAATATTACTTTGATGACCTTGCAGATGTGAACAGCAATCTATAGTAATCAAATTCACATTTAGAGGTAAAATATTAAGAACCAGCAGCAGTGGCATACAAGCTTCCCTGCCCACTGACCACCTCCCCAACTGGTCTTGTTTTCAGTCTTCATTACTGAGCTGTTTACATCATTACGTGGGCAGCTAGTTGCTAAAGTTTTACTAAGGTCTGTTGTCCTTCTACAGTGTAGCTTTAAGTCAGCTGTTTCTTCCTTCACAAATTGTCACTTGTCATATTAGCTGTGCCTTGCTATGCTGCTGTTCTATATTATTATTATTATTATTATTATTATTATTATTATTATTATTATTATTATTATTATTAATATTACTAATAAAGTTTACTGGCACAGAGCCAAAAAACATAATCACTGCTTAATGAGACACGGTTCTGGTTTCACCACAATAGTGCTCACTTGTTGTATTCTGCAGTTTCTACGTTGAAAAAAAATCTGACCATATGCAGGCAAAGATTAAATTCCCTATATGAGGAATGGGAAGGACATTTCTATTAGGCAATTAGGGCCCTTTCATTTAAAAATGGGAAACGTTAGGTAAATCTATTGCAGACAGTGCATGAAATGAAATATTTGCTGATATTTTTACCTTATTTACTACATTCTGTTGATTCTTTAGGCTATCTGGCACTGAATGTGTGTGCTTTGAATGGTATTTGAAATGCAATGAACAAATCATTTAAAACACAGTTTAAAGTTAGATTTAATTCAAGATGTATTCCTCTCTCAAAGCAGAATAGCTGGCAAAACTATTAATGGTCAGATATTGATTTACACTATAGTGAAGGCAAATATGCAATGGAATGGATGTTACATATTAGGAAAGGTTTTTCAAGGAGCACATTATTCACAGTCATTCAATGCAAATTGATCAGATTTCATTTAGATCCTCACAGGTGGGAAAAGGAAGGGACATAAATGTAAAAGCAGCAAGGGAATATAAACGTATATGCAGTGAAGATTTACTTTAAAAGTAAAAAGAGGAGAAAAGAGCTCAGAATGCAGATTTGGTGTCTGACTGTGGGAAAGAGAATACAGGAATAAAGTCGACAAAGGTGCCATATGCAGAATATGCAGGGGCAAACTGCGGCTGGTTGAGTGCAGAAAACAGAATGGCAAAATGAAGAAAACATAAAAGGATTTCCAGCGATACTGACAGAAGAATGAATTGATGGTATACTAAGTAGTTAGAGAAGAGATATAAGACCTGCTGCCAAACTAAGAGAAACAGCAAGGGAGAGTAGCCTAGATGATTTTAGATGTCCTTCCATTGATAGCTCACACTAATGAATTACCTTACAAGATCTCTTGCTATAAGTATATAATAAGTGAATGTAGAGTAAGGAATATTATTATGGAAACTGTATAAGAAACAAAAGCTTGAGAAAGACTATAGCAGCAACATAAATCAAAAGAAAGACTGTAAGGAAAAGGGTCACATGAGAAGGAAAGAGATGTGAAAAAGGCTCAAATATTCAAATAAAGCAGAGCGATCTCCTCAAACAACCTCGTGTTAATCAGGATTTGACACAGGAATGGTTAAGGAAAGGTGTATTAAAACCAAAATGTGAAAGATTAATAATGGAGGCCCAGGATAGTGGGCTATGTACAGATTGGTTTACAAAGTCCATTGAACATGTGAAAAAAACAGACAAATGCACGTTCTTTAAAAAAAAATAGAAAGTCACACATCTTGTTGCTGGGTATAATATACTTATGGCAGAGGGCTTGTATACTGAAAGGCACTTTAATGTGGCAAAAGTGTTACATTGGAGATTGTACAAACACTACAGTATTAAAGTAGTTGAGAAGCATCGGAAAACAAACCACAAAGCACCATCGAGAATGATGACGTTTATATCACGTGCTCATCCATTACCAAACGTTCAAAAAACAGACATGAGAAAGCCAGATGTATTAGTGCAAAAAACAAAAGTAGCATTGATCAATAAAATTGCTACAGCCACTGTTTCCATTGTCATACATACAAAACCATAATACACCAGGATTTGCAGATAGAAATGAGAGCAATGTGGGAGAAGGATACCCAGACAGTTCTAATAGTAGTAGGAGCAATGGTTCTCATAAAAATTAATTTACAGTCGTATTTAGATATGCTACCAGCACATATAACTCCATATGAATTACAAAAAGAGTCAAATGTGGGCACACTGTGGGTGCTATGAAGAGCACTTTTGGCTGACATCAAAGATTGAAACAAAAATCATTTCATGAACTTTAATCATACTCTGACATAGGAATGGTATCCATTCTGTCATTGTATTAGAAACCCAAAAGACAAATTGAACCAAGAGATTATGTAGGGATGAGAGATGTACTAATTGGTTCTCTGAGAAAGCAGCTGATGTATGCAATATATTTCTAAATTATATAAAAGCAAGATATTTTAACAACAACTTGGACACTTATTATGACTGTTTTGGTATACTGGCAGGTTCAAAGGGCGCTATTGCCTGTACCTGAAATATATGTGTGTGACACCCCACCTCTGGGCCAGTAATCAAGGAGCCTCAATCCTCACTACTGGCACCTGTGGGTAACGTTCACTGGGAGGATAACAGGTGCACACCCAGTATTTCCAGATACAGCTCTCCACATCAATTTCTCTTAGGAGCACACAGGGAGCACAGTCAGTCCGGGGCTGTTTTCTCCCTCTTTCTCCAGATCTCCAGTAAGACTCCCCACTGCCACAGCTATAGAGTTGAGATCTTAGCTGAGTGTCTGACCCAAGACTTCCAGCACCCTCTCTGTCCAAACAGGGCTTCGTGTCCCTGCCCAAGTAGCTGGCGCACACACTCTTTGATTTGATTTTCGCACACACACACACACACACACACACACACATACACACACACACACACACACACACACACACACACACACACACACACACACACACACACACACACACACACACACACACACACACACACACATACACACAGACACCTGGGAAAGGTGAGCACAGGTTTACTAGCTATGCCCCCATATACCCAGACTATATGATGGTTACCACTGCCACCAGACACTCTTGCCAGCTACCTTAAAGACCTTACAAGGGTACCCAATATACTGAGTGAAATAATATTAATACAAATGGTAGCTTGACCAAGAGCAAGGCTATTAAGAGTGGCCCACACAGTGTCACCAAATAAATATGCAAATACTCTCAAAACTTAAGTATCTCTACAAAAATTAGCCACAATGAAAGGTTTAAAATATATTTAATATTAAATAATAAAAGAACAAAACAATAGTAAATATCTATTCACAGTGAAATCAGAGTTCAAAATCACAGAAAATATTTAAAATTTCTTTGAAGGATAGACACGGACAAATAAAGAAAAACAATATTTAAGCTAAGCTTCACTATATTCCTGGATGAATCTAAGGGAATTGCTATTTGCTACTTACTTAATAGAGCAAAGCAGATGATGTGGTGAATGGTCCTTCTTGTTGTCAGCCCGGGGACAGAATACAGAATGCTCTGTCTCACTAAGAGACTTCTCAAAATAATATTTATTTATTTGTTTATTTATGTATTTGTCATTTGTTAACTGGGTTAGTCCAACTGAGCCAGTGGTCCATTTTCAGTGGAGACCTGAGGAGAAAAATGCCAGAAAGTTATTACAAAGTAACATAAAGACAAATATCTGACAATGAAGTTCTGTGCAAGCATTACAATAATGAGCTTTACATGAGAACATTAGAAATTTACAAAAGGCCTGAGAATGAAGTTTACATAAACATTACAATAATGTGCATAACATGCAGTATAAAAGTTAGAATTTTTTTTATCAAAAAGAGAAAGAAATCCCAATGAGATAAGAAACATGCAATAGGTGGGTGTTAAAAGTGTAAGAGGCAGTAAGGTGATAAGGTAGGACTTAAGTTGGATCATTGCGATGACATGTGTTGACATTTAGGAGAAATGTTTTTGGTTTGTATTTAAAGAGATTTATGTTAGAAATGATTTGGATGTTAAGGGGGAATTTGTTCTATGCATGGGAAATACTATATTTGTAAAGATGTTTACCAATGTTTTTGTTTGGTTTATTTGTATACAGAAGGAGCTGGTCAGGTCTATGGAGAGTTATTGTAGGGGCATAATGTGATATTAGTGAGGATAGAGCAAGACAGGAAAGGGGTTTTAAGAATAGAGTATGAGTCATTTGCAGCTGCGAATGAAGCAGGTGCTGAGAGAAGTGAAGTCACTGGAGTCATTTTAGTTCATGGTAGTGATGAGATTTGTAGGGTTGCTTACTAGCAAATCTAGAAACACTATAGTATGATTGACAGATTTTAGCCAAAAGGATAGACTGTAGATGTGATAAGATGGGGAGGCATAAAGTAAACATGGAACGAGGAAGGACTGAGCTAGTTTCTACCTAGAGTCAGGGGCTAGACATTTTTTATATCTGCAAAGTAGGCTGAGTTTTTGATTGGTCTTTCTATTACAGTGCTGAATATAGATATCAAATGCTAATTGGTCGTCTGTAATAACACCAAGAAGTTTAGTATGCGGGTCAGGTTGTATGATGGTATTGTCAAGAGAAGAAATGGTGAAGGTTAATTTTAGGTTAGAGAGGGTTTTTGGAAAAACGAGTAGTAGCTTTGTTTTTTGGGGACTTAGAATTAGTCGATTGTCGGTTGGCCATTTTTCTACAGATAGGAAGCCATGTTGGGTAGTAGCAAGGAAGTTATAGAAACTGGCAGAAGAGGTAATAAGGGTAGAGTCATCCACATATTGTGTCTGGGGGGATGCTGTACAGGAAGTATGCAGTTGATCTGTGAAAATATTAAAGAGTATAGGGCATAGAATTGAGCCTTGAGGCACTCCAGTTTGGATTGGTAAGTAAGGGGAGCAGATAGCCTGCCATCTTACTGATTGTTGTTTATTAGTGAGATAGTTAGTGAGCCATTTAATAGTAGTGGGAGATTAATTGAGTTGTGATAGCTTATTGAGAAGTTTGGAGTGTGATACAGTACTAATGCTTTAGAAAGGTCAAGAAGGAAGCAAGAAACCAGTAATTTTTTGTCCATGGCTTCAACAATGGTTTGAGTAAAGGACTGTAGGGCAGTACATGTAC
This sequence comes from Protopterus annectens, assembly GCF_019279795.1. Lineage (NCBI taxonomy): Eukaryota > Metazoa > Chordata > Ceratodontiformes > Protopteridae > Protopterus > Protopterus annectens. Next base: position 5,740,165 of record NC_056741.1, read on the forward strand.
TATGATAGGGTCTGAAGCCATGTGGCTTATGGGTTAGGAGGTTATTATCTAGAAGGTACTTAATAATATGTCTGTGAATTTCAAGGAGTTTAGATAGTGGAGAGAGGACAGCAATAGGTCTGTAGTTGGATGGTTGATTGCTGTTGCCTCCCTTGTGTAATGGAGTGATAAAGAATGATTTCCATATATCTGGGACAGTGGACTCTTGAATAGCTCTATTGATCAGCATAAAGATGCAGTAGCCTAATGAGTAAGCAGCTAGTTTAAGAAAGAGAGAGAAATGTTGTCAGAAGAGGCAGAACATGGCTTCAGCTTAAACAGGAGAGATTTGATGTAAGATGTTGGGATGGGGTCAAGTGTGAAAGAGGGAGTATTGGTGAAATGTGGAGTGGGGGTTGTGTTTATTGTTCTGTCCATTGTGGGTGAGTTTGTGAATAGATTCAATAAAGCATGAATTTAGAAGAGTGGCAGTTTCAATGGGTCTTATCCTTCAAGGGGTAATATGTAAAATATTACCTCTGAGATAGCTTGCAGAATGACATCACTTCTGATCATTTGACTTCTATTTCCCATGCAAACTCACCCTATGTCCATACAGCAACTCAAAGTGTGAAAAACCTGTGGATTCCTGGTGTACCTCTCTGCACACAAACAACAGATGGTGCAATTATTTGTCCTACCCCTTCCTTGACTGGTCTGCTAATGCCTGTAGCATGGTCTTTAGTATAGAGTTTAACCTCTCCACCACACCATTAGTCTGGGGGGTAGTGGGAGGTCTTTAGGTGCTTCACCCCATAGTACTCCTACAGACAAGCCAGCAGGTCTGACATGAAATTGGCACCTTTGTCAATCAGTATTTCTCTTGAGAAGCCTAATCTAATGAAAATCTCTAACAAAGCATTTGCCACTTTCTCTGCCTTGATGGAGGACAGAGCCACTGCCTCAGGGTATCTAGTAGCATAATCTACTGCTGCTAGTATACACTTCTTTCCTGTGGAGCTTGGAGTACTCAGAGACCCCACAATATCCACAGCTACTGTCTGAAATGTCTCCTCAATCACAGGCAAAGGTACCAAGGGAGCTTTGACCTTGTCTCCTGCATTGCCTACCTTTCGGGAGTCCTGCAGTACCCTGTTACATCCCTTGCAATCCCAGGCCAATAAAAGATCTGCATAATATGTCTCTTGGTAAACTTTATGCCCATATGACCTGCAAAGAGAATATCATGGGCTATGGCTAGAAGTGCCAGATGGTAGGCTCTAGGCAGTACCAACTGCTGTATTCTCACATGATCTAGCCCTCCCACAGGGGTCCATTCTCTTTACAGTAACCCTTTGTTCCCGTATACAGACTCCCCCTTTCCTTGAGAATCAGGCACCTCCCTCAAGCCTTGTATTGCAGGGTTTGAGAGCTGAGCCGGTACTTTTCTGTTATTGGGGCAACAATGAAAATGCGGTAGCTGAGCTGCGAATGTACACAGAACCAACAAGATTTAACAGATGTTGATTCACTTCATATGATTTTTTTACATATGTCACTGTCACTGTAATAAAAGTTTGTCATGCACTTTATTACCTCATAAGTCTTAATTTTCAATAGTTGGCAGTTATTACATTAACGGTTCTTTAAGCCATTCTTGTGTAAGAGGTGCCATAATTTCCGACGAGCTCCTTTCTACAGTTTTTTTCTGCAGTTGTTCAGTGGTGAAGTTGGGTGCAGTTGTCAATATATATGTTATACATGTTTTTATAGTCCCACAAGTTTTTCTCATCTGTATTTCATTTTCAGACTGTCAATGAACGTTGTTTTTAATGTTTATTTCAGGTTGGGAGAATCCACAGATGACTGTTCTATTTGTGTAGGTAATTTCCCCTATGTAGATTGCGGGTGCCGAAAATGTTCTTTTCTGAGGTGGTTACAACAGCATGTAAAAGATGTATTTCACTTTTTTAAGGTGCATTTCAATGAATTACCAAAATGGTCCTGCATAAACGCCGGTCCTGCATTCACATGACGATACACGTATGCCGAGAAAATTATCTCTTTCAGTGCTGGGACAGAACTAATGACAGTCAGTTTCCATTATATCACTGGATAACCTGCATTAATAGCAGTCAGACAGCAAATGAGGAACATTATTTTTCTAAAAGAAATGCTGTTTGACCTTACTGGTTCTATGTCCTATGTACATTCGTGCATTTCGAATGTTGCCCTGATAACGGAAAAGTACTGCTGAGCCTGTATCAGCTCACTCTCTGTGACCCTTCCTAGCTCCCCTTCCACAGGAAGTCTGGTATTCTCTGACAGTGGCACTTCACTGTCAGCCTGAGGCCTACTACTCAACTCTGCTCTTGCAGTCACTCTGTCCAGGGGAACATCAGTACCCACCAGCAGCTGTGGCTAACCTTAAGTCTCACTGCTAAAGGGTAGCCTCCTCCCAGAAGTAGCCACCTCACCAGTCCTGGTTTCAAGTGTGCTACCAGACCCACATGCCTGTCTCCAAACCTGACTGCATGTAACTGCATGCACAAATATACTGTATTATCAAAATCATTCCCTATATCTGCAGGGATATCCTCAAACACACCTACTTGCTTGCTTCCTTTTCCACCCTCCCAGTCAAGGTGAACCCTAGCCAAAGGTATTTGGAGTGGGGTCCCTCCTAAAGCTCTGACTGGAGTAGACTGCCCAAGCAAGTAGTGCTCCTTTTTGACCATTGCAGACTTCACAATGGTTATGTCAGAGGCTGTGTATCTCTTAACAGTGTCCTGTTTCCTATCTACTAAGATAGGATATGACCTCTTGGAGTAGTTTGGTACCCTTGTTGTCTCCAGACAACTTACCACTGGCATTCTGTTATTCCCACTTGCTGGCACCCCCAACTTTTGTTCCTCACCTTGCCTCCCTAGACATCCATATGCAACATGGCCACACTGGTTACATTAAAACAATAAACCCTTGATCCTGGCTGTTCACCTGAACTATTAGTTTCCACTGTTACTGGCAGACTCTGTTGGGTGGATTAGGTTGCCCAACATGGGTTCCCTTATATCCATTTTCAGCACTAGGTATCCCTTTCATGTGCACTGATGGCCTGCTTGCTAGGTATAGGTCTCCTTTTTTCCCCATTTCATCTACAGAGTTGTATTCTCTGTCTCCCAAACAGATCCTCATCTCCTCAGGCAAAGTGCTAAGGGCTTGTTCCCTCATCAAAAGGTCTGTAGCTATTCAAAAGTGGTGGCCTGACATCCACGCACCCACCAATGAAAATAAGTGCTTAGTTCAGCAATATAATCACATACACTTTCATCTGCCTTGAGTGTATGCTCACAAAACTTTTTTCTATAAGCTTCAAGTGTTAACTTAAAGCATTCCAATAAACAATTTTAACTGTACTATAATTTAAGCAATTAGTATCAGACAATTTAGAAATTGCAGTTACAGCTTTACCATGGAGTAATGGGGTGAGGAACTGTGCCCAGAGCCCTCAGTCGACATTATACTGTTTGCATTACTCTTTCAAACATATGAATAAAACTATCAACATTATCACCTTCTTTGTACTTAGGAGGAAGTTTACTGACCTTTATTGCTTCTGGGGTACAGTCCACATTACTTCCATGACACTGGTGAAGAGACAGCATTTACTTTTTATGTTGCCTCTGCCTCTCATTTTCTTTGGCTTCTAGACATCTCAGTCTCTCTGGTAATTCTAATTCCATCTGTTTCTCCTTTTCTTCAGCCTCCAAATGCAGCAGTCTCTCTGCTGATTCTAATTCCAAATGTTTGGCCTCCATTTCAAATCTTTTTAACTCCAGATGGATTTTTAAGTCCTCTGAGGAAAAGTTGAACTGTATATTTTCTGACAGCTGTACATCCCTAATGCCAGTCTGATTGTCTTCATGGTTGCTGGTCTGTGATGCAGCTGTCGTTAAGGCTGCAAACATTTCCCTTTTAGTCAGGTTGGCATGCCCCAGTCCTTTGACTTGTCATATCTCAGCCAAATGGTTCCTTGTCAGCTTGCCATAATCCTCTGCTAACATCACTGCCTACTCTCCTTGATCAACTAAGCTAACAAAAAATAAATAAATAAAACTATTGTGATATGAAACTCTGAATGTTCACCATGTGCCTGCTTGAGAGTACAAACACATTCTGTAGTGACCACTGTTTACAGGCTACAGAAGCTTAATATCTACACCATTGTTGACATGTTGACTAATATCACAACAATGGGCATGGGTAGTTACCAATGATAAGCGTGTTGAGGACCCGGCCTACTCCGACCTACACCAGGGACCCATGCAAAAAGTGGGAGGGGTGTATATGCCCCTGTTGGCCTGTGTGTGCCTGCCATAAAGCCCAGCAGCCCTGGGTAAAGAAGCTACTGGTTGGCCAGTGTCTAGCTGCCCAGCCTGGGTTACCTTTGATAGCTCTGTTGAGTGAAATCTGGACGTAAAGCCAATTAGTCTACTAAACATGAACTGAGAATTGCTACACTTAATGTAGGTTCATTGATGGGATGCAGCTTGGAAGTGGATGACATGATGATATGGAGGAGGCTGGACATCCTATTTATCCAGGAGACAAGATGGAGTAGCAGTGCAGCAAAGCCACTTGGCTTGGGATCCAGCGTCTACTAATCAGAAGGGGGACAGGCTAGAAATGGTGTGGGTTTTAAGGTGAGAGAGAGAGAGGCTTCACAAGGCAGTAAGGGGTATCATCAGAATTAGTGACAGACTCATGGCAATCAGACTTCAGTGTAATGATAGGGCAGTATTCATAATCTGAGCATATGCCCCACAGCAGTGGTGTGATAGTGAGGAAAAGAGTGCATTCAAACAGCAGTTGCAGGACCTACTAGGTAAAGCAGGACAACATGAATTGGTGTTGATAATGGGTGACTTGAATGCACATATTGAGTCAGACAGAACAGGATATGAGGACTGCATGGGTCCACATGGGTGGGGCAACAGGAATAAAGAAGGAGAAGCCATTCTAGACTTCTGTCTGGCAAATGGCCTGATAGTAGCCAACACATGGTTCAGAAAGAGTGACAGTCAAAATATCTCATACAAGAGTAGTCTGTCTCTCTCACTCCCCCTCTGGTGGATGTGGAAAAGTACACCTGCTTTGCTTGGGCAGTAGCTTGTGTTTTGTAAGTGATGCTCATGATCAGCTGATGGCCTGTGGATGAATTGCAGTCCCCCACTAGCTGACTGCATGTGGAACAGCTGTGGTATCATTCCTATAGCCAACTGCATGGAAACACACTCCTATAACTAAGCACTTCATGAATGTGTTGGCCCTTTTCATTCACTGTGAGCAGGACTTCATGTGGGTGTTTGACAAACAGCATCACAGAGGGTAGTTGGATATACCTCTTACAACATACACTGTAGAGACAGGCCAACAAACAGGAGTGGGATGTTCCAGACATGAGGACAGAATGTAAGTATTGCTCTTCTGCATTTGAAGTAAGGTTGGTTTAAAAAGGGTTGTGTTGATATGGCTGTTCTACACGATTTAATATCTATCATGACAGTGTTGTGTGGTTGGGGAAACTCCCACCTGTAGGGCTATCTGCAGACTAGCCAGTGTTTGGAGTCTTACATGTGTTGTATTACTTATACATTTCCTATCTTTAGAAATGCAGTAGCGTACCCTGAGGATTGCAGTCAGTATATGGTGACAGCCATGTGAGTTATTCACTTCATATCCCTCAATATACATAAGTCAAAACAAACCCTGTTACATCAGTAAATGTATGGGTTTATCACAGCAACATGTCAATATTGGTCCTGTGTTAGTCCCTCCAGCCACAACTCTGTCAACCTTTGCACATATGTCATGCAGTAAGAGGTGCATATGTTCAGTACATCATTATTTACTGACATCATACCTGATAACATGCCAGTGAGATATCAGACTGCTAGACATGTTATGTATAATAGGCCTTATATTTCAGGATGAAATCTAGACATTCGGTTGTAGTTTGTACAGTAGTGAGGTCTGTGTACTTATGATGATTGTTGACAGAGTGTGTAATGTGAATATGTACCTTGGCCTGTGTACAGACTGTGGTAGATGTCATTGGTCTTGGTCATGTTTTATGTGATGTTGCATGCTGCTGCAATATATGGTACCCTATCGGCGTACATGTTTGTAAGGCCAGACCGACACATGTCCCATACCACAGTCAGACATTGGAATACACTGTGTATTGGCGCAGTATATGTAGGTTAGTGTGTGAGTGGCACATATGAGGATGGTGTTGTTCACACAGTCCATATACTGTAATATTAAGTACGCTTACCATATGTGACTGTGGCTGTGTTCAGATTGGTTGTGGGTATGGACTTTCACACAGGTGTCTGTTACTCCGTGCTGTTACATGCCTGTAGAGCCTGCTATATTTGCAGGTACATGTGTATTCCCCCATAACAAATGTAGGCCAGTGTTGTGGCAGACTGCCTGTAGTTTGCACAGTGCTTTGTGACATGCCTAGCAGCTCAGTGTATTTACCCAGTGTGATGTTATGTCAAGATATTTGTCAGATGTACTGTTGCCGGGCCAACATAACTGTTGTGTATTTCTGACAAAACAGTGGGATGCTGTATAGATGTATGTCACTAACTAGTGGGTAGTATGTGGGGTTGTGACCTCTGCTCCTCTGGTTATTATGTGTCAGGACAGACCAGAACGTGTGAATGCATAAACTGTGTGAGCTTATCTATTCCAGTATTTTCATGATATCCCCATTTACATGGATGTAAACATCCACTTTGTCAGGCTTGTTCCACACGTCTTGCATTAAGGGGTGCTGTGTATACCTCTGGACTGACCAGAGTGTGTCAGACTGTCCACATTTATTGGTCATATCTCTGCTGTATTCCATAGGGTCATTACTGTGATTTGTGTGGTACTGTACTATGATGATCTTATGATGTCTGTCAGTACATGTCAATATCAGATGTGACTTCCCACACAACATTTCCTGTTAAGACAACCCCTATTACAGTAGCAAAAGTCTACTTGTATACCTGCAATACTTATATGACATCCCCTTGCACTAAGAGGTTGTGACTACTGGTGCTGAGATATGACTCCACTACATGTTATGGACATATGTCATACATATAGGTATATACATATATATATATATATATATATATATATATATATATATATATATACACACATATATATATATATATATCTATATAAATATATACACATATACACATACATATATATATATATATGTACATATACATACACACACACACACACACACACACACACACACCCACACACATATATATATATATATAGATATACATATACACACACACACACACACACACATATATATATATATATATATATATATATATATATAAATATATATATAATACATATATATACCTATATTATATAAATACATATATATATATTTATATATTTATGCATTCCTATACATCTGGATATTGTGTTATATATATGGACATATCTAGATCTATCTATATATATATATATATATATATATATATATATATATATATATATATATATATATCCATATCCTTGTTATGTGTAAACATGACTGCTGCATATACCTTGCCAGATGTATCACACCGTATTTATCTGATATGAGTATATTTAGATACAACAACATACTTGATTCAACACTAATACTACACAACTGTAGAAGTCAAAGCATTTGTTCAATACTATTCAGTATGTTCATAGGTTCATAGGTTGGTACTAGGCTATCAGCCCTAAGGCCTATACAAGCCTAGCCATAACAATTCCCTGGTCATTTCTTCTCACACTATTTACTTCCCTGGACCCCTGTCTGGCAGGGAGACTGACGTGATCCCCAGGGTGAATTTCCGTTCTCCCATCCAATCATCAAGTTTCCTTTTGAAGAGGGCCAAAGAGGCACTCTGCTTGACATGTATGGGCAGTCTCTTCCAGAGTCTGGGGAGTCGCTGGGTCAGGAACCTATCCCTCCAGCATGTTTTGTTTATTGTGATGACAAGGTTTAGATCCCTGGAACATGTGGCTCTGAGAGATTGGGATTTCTTTAAGTGTAGCATGTCCAACAGCTCAGGGTTTGACATGGCCTTGTATGTTAAGCAGAGATTGCCTCGAAGTAGACAATATGCAACAGAGTATAGCTGGAGTTTTTTAAGGCGGTCAGCATAGGGCATCTGATTTAGACCTGTGATTCTTTTAGTGAGGTATTTCTGCGGCCTTTCCAGTTGTTGCAGATGTCTTGAGAGGTACATACCAAATGGGGCATTGTATTCTATAATGGGTCTAATGAGGGATGAGTACAGTGGAACAATGACTTCCTTTTTTCTGGATGAAAAGCCCTTAGTGATGAGGTGTGCCACATAGAAGGATTTCCTGACTGTTGTGGCAATGTGGTTATTGAAGGTGAGACCACTGTCCTCCTGTGTCCCTAAGTCTCTTATCACACTTTCAGTGTTTAGTGTACTGACACCTATGTGGTAATTCAGGGGTACATGTTTTTTCCCAAAGGGGATAACTATACATTTCTTGGCATTGAGCTTGAGCCCATGGCTCTGGCACCAATCATCTGTTTCTGTAAGGCCCTTTTGTAGAGTATCAACATAATTTGGGGATTCAATAATGGCTCCCAGTTTGCAGTCATCTGTGAACTTTGTTAGCCAGAGTCCCTTAGTGTTGGCCTGTACTTCAGAGAAGTAGATGCCAAATAAGAGAGGTCCCAGGACTAAATCCTGAGGTACTCCACTTGTCACTTGTCTGGAGCTGGATTTGGAGTCAGCTACTTTTACAGTGTGGGTTCTGTCAGTAAGCCAGTTGGCAACCCATCGAATTAAATTTCTAGTCTCCCACCAGGACACAAATGCTCCTCAGCAATTACATTCTGCTTGCCGAGCACACTCAAGCAAATCTGCAGTCTGCGGCTATCACTCCACCCATACAGTATAAGAAGGAATCAGTACTGCAAACTAAACAAGGATATACATTTTGAGCCTCAAGAGCAGGAGCACACTCAAGCAAATCTGCAGTCTGCGGCTATCACTCCGCCTATACAGTATAAGACGGAATCAGTACTGCAAACTAAACAAGGATATACATTTTGAGCCTCAAGAGCAGGAGCACACTCAAGCAAATCTGCAGTCTGCGGCTGTCACTCCACCCATACAGTATAAGAAGGAATCAGTACTGCAAACTAAACAAGGATATACATTTTGAGCCTCAAGAGCAGGGTCAGTCCACCCAGGCATTTTACTTGTATGTTTTATGAGAGTGAAGCTATTACATTAGCAGTATTTCTTAGTAGTTCTCAGCTTGCTAATAAAACTGACTGTTGTAGCCTTGTGTCCCCCCCCCCACTAGTACAGTAATCCTAATGGTCCAATAGACAGTATACATTTAATTCACATCCCTGTGACTAAATTAACCATCAAGCAGCCCTCTCAGTGCCTTCTGCCTTAGTTTGTATCACTTGGAGGCCCACCTGTTTGTTTGCATCTCTATACATTCCCCTTCATTGCTAATGTATCTCCCTACTCTAATCCGTGCACAAACTGGTTACTAATTAGCAAGTCAATGTGAAGGCACACTCCCAACCTTAATAAACTTTGCTGTCTCTTCTCTCCTTCACTTTACAGGTAGTTTGAATTATTACGTACCCCCTCTGAGGCCTTCACTGATTGCCTCTCTGGTTTCTTTGTATTCCACCTGGTTTACACCCCTTGTGCTATCTCCCTCCCCCAATACATAGTCTATATTAGAATCCTGCTGAGCATGGAGCCATCTTTAAATTTCTAGTCGCCCACCAGGACACAAGTGCTCCTCAGCAATTACACTCTGCTTACCGGTAAGCCATTAGACCTCAGGAATTTGTTTTAAAAGTGTTCAGATTTGTAAAATAATACTTACTGTTTCTTTTGTCTTGGTTGGCTCTGCTCCGCTCCATTCACCCTCGCTAACGCTCGGGCTCTCTCTGCTCCCCTGCCCTGCCCCCTATTCCCTCCCACCCCCACTACCTCTATATTTATAGTAATCACAGCCACACCCACAGCTCACCCTCACATCACCTCCACCAATCACAGCTCCTCAAGTCATATCACATTATACCACACCAACTTGCTCCACACAAAATACTCCCAATCACTCTCTTTCCCACTAGGCATTTTTTACATCACCCACACTACTTCCCCATCCACATATAGTGCAACCCTATAATTCCTATTCAGACCCCCCACCTAGAAACAACTTAAACTTTATAACCATGACTATCACGCAACTAAGTCTAGTCTGTCTTCTCATAATTCTTTACAACACCACGTTATCACTCTAGCAATATCCCTAAACTTAGTAGCACAACACTGCATTATGCACTCTCGTATACAGACACCACACATTGTAATAATATCTGCCCTCAGTTATTCAAGAACTACATAACGGACCAATTCAGGACTAAACACATATGCTCTCATTCCTACTCCAAAAAAGCACAATACTTTCTCACACTCCTCACCAAACTCCAACATCTGTATAACCATTTTAACTCCAGGCTCACCATAAGTGGGGATATCCACCCCAACCCAGGCCCAAATCCATCCTGTCCAACTCAAACTGCTCCAACACAAATGTCAGAACATAACACCCCACTTTCTTCATCCCTGGGCAAATCAACAACAGCAGCAAAACCAGCCATCTTTTAATGCTAAATATTAATATTAGAAGTATCAAAAATAAAATACCTGAACTCCAGGCCACAATAGCACACTACTCCCCAGACATAGTTGCTTTAACAGAAACCTGGCTAAATAAAAACATAGCTAACTCAGAAGTTCTCCCTACCGGCTACAATATCATTAGACAAGACAGACCACTTCGTAAAGGGGGTGGAACTGCCTTACTCTACAAGTCCAACTAAACTATTTCTTGAAACTCACAGCAGATGCTATTGCTATCCCAGTCTCCACTCTCAGAAACAGATCAATTGTTGAAAACTATGTGCCAAAACTCTAGAAAATATCCTGTGTTACACCCATACATAAAGGCGGGACCTCCACTGAACTTAATAACTACAGACCCATTGCTTTACTCTCCCCCTGGCCAAAATCCTAGAAAAATGCATCCATACCCAGATGCTAAACTATCTCCTAGACAGCAACATCCTGTCACCTACTCAGCATGGTTTCAGACCTGCCCATAGTACCACTATAGCCCTCCTCTGTTTCACAGACACAGTAAACTGTCTCAAAAATGAAGGCCTACAAGTGTCAAGTCTTTTTTTGGATATGTCCAAAGCATTTGACACAGTCTCACACGAAATCCTGCTAAACAAACTAAACCAATATCATCTATCAAATTCCACTCTTACCTGGTTCCAAAGCTACTTAACTGACAGGTACCAAGCTGTAAAATGGGAAAATTCTCTCTCTCCTCAGCTGCCCATAACTATAGGAGTCCCACAGGGTTCTATCTTAGGACCACTACCATTCACAGTCTTCACAAATGACCTCCATACCTCCACACAGCATGCATCTATAATTCAGTATGCAGATGACACTACCTTAATCTGTGCTGCACAAAACCTTCCCACCCTCCTGCAAACAACTCAACTAGTATTCTCTGACATTGAAAACTACCTTACCAAAGCCCAACTTATCCTCAATCCAAAGAAAACTCAGTTTATGATTATAACCAGTTCTAACAAAAACACTAACAGTCAAGTCACTATCTACTCCACTAATGCTACTCCAATTACTCCAGTGGCACAGGCTAAGCTATTGGGAATAACCATAGACTCCCACCTAAAATTTGATAGTCATCTCAACTTAACTATTAAAAAAGTACATGCCAAACTGGGGTCGCTCTACCGTATCAAACCATTTCTTCCAACAACACAAGATCAGCCATTGCTCGCTCCCAACTTCTATCCACCCTACTCTATGCATCTCCCATTCTGACTAATCTCAACAAAACTGAACTAAGGAAAATGGAAGCCTGCTATAACAGAATTGCCCACTTTGCTGCAAATTGCTCATATAGAACTAATCACTGTACTGCTTTGAGACAGCTCCACTGGCTTGAACTGCCCAACCTCCTAACATACAATCAGCTCTGCCTCTGTCATTCTATCTATTACCTCCCCAATAAGTGTCCTACCCTCAAAAACCTAGTACAATATCACTCAGCCAAAAGGCCTCTTAGATCATCAAGCAAACTACTACTAGAAGTCACCAACAGTTACAATAGCTTTGGAGATGCACTATATAGTAGTTCAGTGGCTAAAAAATGGAACTCTGTCCCTACAAGCATTCAAAACACATCATCCAAAGCCTCCTTTAAAGACCTCATCAGACAACATCTCGAGGAAAGTTGGCAGTGCCATGATTGCTCCCCAGGCTAGTGAAAGTGGATAACACATACATACAAAATCTAGAGCACTTGATAATAATTTTCAATCTTACTCACAAACACTGGCTAATCTACAATGCATGTACTGTACCTGTGTACTATGTATGTATTCTACCTATGTTCCAAATTTCAGCTGTACACCACAAATCTATTAATTACCTTTATTTTTAAAATTAATATTTTTTTTGTTTGTTCTCTCCACTGTAACTGTTTATGTGCCGCATACCACTGTAAAAACATGTCTCTTGTAATTTGTGTGTATACTGATCATGTCTAAATAACTAAATGTGTCTGTAATTTTTCTTTGTGGAGCTTTTCTCCCTGGGCCTTTGCTGAAAAAGGGCCTTTTCAGCTCAGTCAGACACCCCTGGTTAACAAATGTAAAATAAAAATAAAATAAATAAATAAAAGTAGGGATTAATGCCCAGCTCAGTAAGTTTATCTATGATTCCAGAGTGAGGGATGGTGTCAAAAGCCTTGGCGAGGTCCAGATAGGCTCTGTGGACTGTCTTACGCTTGTCCATGGCTCTGGAGACTTGAGTCGAAGAAGTCAATCAGGTTCAGGAGACAAGATTGGCCCTTTGTGAACCCAAACTGGGTGGGGTCCAGAGTTTGAAGGTTGCCAATGTTTTTGTTTACATGTTCCATGATAATACGTTCCATGGCCTTGCAGATCAGGCTCGTCAGACCGATGGGGTGGTAGTTCCTGGGATTCAAGGTGGATCCCCCCTTGTAGAGTGGGATAACTGTAGCTGTGCGCCACTCAGTGGGCATGAAACCTGAGGTGAGGGTATGATTAAACATGACACTTAGGTGAGGTGCCAGTTCATTTTGTAGTTCATGTAGTACACAGCCCGGGATGTCATCTGCTCCCATGGATGCTGTATTCTTAGCTTTGGAGAGTGCGTTTCTTACCTGTGTGGCCATTATTACTGGAATTTGGCAATCTTCCGGTATTGAGATGGGCCATTTAGGGGGTGAGAGGGGGTGAAGTTGGTACTGAATCAATCTGTCAGGATATTGGCAATATCCTTGGCATCAGTATATTTAATGCCATTCTGTTGTAGCTCAGAGCAGATCTGAGCATTGCTATTTAGATTCTTGACATAGTTATAGAATGCCTTGTGGTTGTCTTTGGAATCTTTGGCAATTTTATTTTCATAACTAGCTTTGGAGGATTTTATGAGGGATCTCAGCTTCTTACTGAGGCTGGTAAGGGAGTTATTTGCATCCTGGGATTTTCCTCTTTTCTGCAACAGTTTCTTCCTTTTGTTGTAAAGTTTGTTTATGGCAAGGGACCACTAGATTGGCTTCCTTTTTTTGGAGGAGAATATTTTGGTTCTATTTGGGATGGCACGATTCATGCATGAGTGGATGTGCTCGTACAGTGCCTTAATGTAGGACTCAGCAGTCGAACTTTCAGTTCCCGTCTGCATGGGTGTCATGAAGTTTGTAACTTCTGACTTGAGTAGCATGACGTTGGCTTTGGAGAAGTTTTTTATGGAGGTTTCCTTACTAGGGGGTGGGGGTGGGATGTGGATGTTAAGGGTGATTAGCTTATGGTCTGACCTGACCAATGAGGGAATGACCATAGATGTGGAGCATCAATTTCCCATGTTGGTAATGACCAGGTCTAGGATATTGGAGCCCCTGATGGGACTCTGGATTAGTTGATCCAGGGCACTGGAATTTATGAATTCCAAGAACTGTTGGGCAAAGGTGTTGGTACATGAGCAGTTTTCCCAGTTAATGGCAGGGTAGTTGAAATCACCCAGTATTAGGGTGTTTGGTTGTATATTAATATTTTCCAGTATGTTTAGAAAGGTGTAGTGAGAATCTTGGGGCATGGTGGGGGATCTGTAGCAAGCTACAGTTTGGATTGCAGTCTTACCTAGTGTTAGTTTCACCTGGAGAATTTCAGACACATTGTGTTGGGCACCTAACCTGGTAGTGTGAATATCCTTGGTGAATATGGACATTCCTCCAACTTTAGTGTTTCGATCCTGGTTTGGTGGCCGAAAAGTGTGGTAAGAGCTGTAGCCTGGTATTGCAGGGGTGCTCTCTGGAGCCTTGAACCAGGTCTCAGTTACTGCACAGATAGCGATGTTCTCCATTTTTAGGAGTGCCTCGAGAGAGTGCATTTTGAGGTTTAGACTTCTAACATTGAGTAGCATTACCTTCAGATTGTGCATGCGTGTACCTGTTATATGTGTACTGACACATATATTGAAAAAAAAACAACAAACTTTTGCACAGTTGTGATGGCTTAGTAGTTAAGTGCTGTGACTGTAGTGTACAGGGTCCTTGGTGCAAGGGCTGTTTATTTTGTTGCTAGGCAGAACAAGGGCTGTTGGATACAGAGTGTTTAAGGCAGTTTTGAATAGCTTGATCACATTCCAGTCTGATAAAATAACAGGGTAATGACATTTTTAATAAGTGTATTTAATTCCATGTACATAACATTCATCTATGTGCTGTCATTACAGTAGCAAGGGGTGTGAGTCTACTGTCTGGGACACCTGAGTATATATGGCTTGTACAACACTCTTTTCCATTTGAATGTGTTACATACATGGGTAGTATCCCAGGTTATATGCAGTCACACTGGCATGTAGTGTATCATTACGTTACTACTGTTGACAGTGCCTTCCCAAGTAAGAGTAGATTGCAGATTGTAGTACTGGAACCAAACACCCCTGTATGCAAATATGGACTCTGAGTCCTCACTGTCACTTTCTTGGTGTGTGAGCTGTGCGTCATTAAATATTTCCTGCTGGATATTGATCTGACATCTGGATATTAACTGTAGACTACTGTGTGTATAGGACATGTCATTGAGGGTCTGCTGTCATGTAGTAATGGCATACCTATCAGTGTCAGATGTATATCTGTCAACACAGTCATCCTAATGCATAACCAGTTGGCTAGCTGATGTCTGTCCTCTATACAGATGTGCAGATGTTAGGTATCCATCTTGGCTGCTTACCTGCAATCTATGCTTGAGTGACACTGACATGTCTGCCCAGCTGTGTTATGAATGCCACATCTAGGACTTCCCACCCTGTATGCACCACATGCCATGGATACCTCAAACTACACTACCACGCTCAACAGAACAACCTTGGGTAAAAGGTCTCCAAGACAGAAACTGACCAGGTCATGTAATATGTTGCATACATGTCAGTTGGAGCACCTCACTGGCCCTCTGCAAGACACAACCAGATGATCTGAGGTTGCATTTAACTGTTACCCTGAGGATCACTCCCATGGCATCAGTTGATAGATGGCCTGTTGACAAATGTCAGGTAGCATGATACCACTGTACACATATCCTCTACCCTTCCCATCTCTCCATGGACAATACCCTGGTATGCACCTATGAACACATGCACCTATGGACCCCAGTACTGACAAATGTGTCAGTGTGCATTACTGAGAATAACAGTGTCTGTGTGTTTGTAGACCTGTAGTTGATAATACTCTGAGGCCCTTCACACCCACCGCACTCCCCATTGCCATAGTTAGATTTGACTGCTGCCATAATGGACATTACATGCACCTTGTTACACTCTTCACCCTATAGGCCACCTGAAGATTGCAGTACCAGCACAACACTGTTGTACAAATGGGTACATAGGCATGGGTTACCCTCTGAGTTCTGGCAAGTGTGTGTATGTGTGCAAGTGTGTATATTTGTAGGATACAGCATTCTGAGGCAACATTCAACTAATACAATACACCTTGCCACACAGTACAAGGGATAGTGATGTTGCTGACTGTAGGAGAGCCATGACAAAGCATCACCCTACTATACCTGTGGCATGTGCAATACATGCAAATCCCTGTAGTAGCAGTCTTGAGATAGACAAGGGGTTGTATTGCAGTCCTGGTCAATGTGTGATGGTGGGTATGTCAGGTATTATCATGGGTTTCAGTGAGTACAAAATCCAATGTGGGGAGTGGGTGCTGGGTATACTGTCTTTACACCACGGTATCCCCAGTACATGTCCCAAGGTCCACTGTATGGGGACCACTGTCAGCATCAACCATACATGTAATTGATTACACTACCCAGCCCAGTGAAACATGTGCTGTGTGCAACTTATCTGTAACAGAATGGACACACTGACAAGGTAGTTAGCACTGATAAACCCAAGTCTCTCAGATGTGTATATTACTTTTATGTGTTTGTCAATGTGTATATGATAGTATGTCACTATGTATTGTTCATAAACAGCCAATACATCCCAATTATCATACTGTATAAGACCTGGTGATGTTCTTCAATTAACATGTAATCTGGAACACACCTCATCCTAAAAGTTGTGTGGTGTGTGCAATTAAGGCCACGCACATCAGTAGCACTATGTACCTAGGTAGGGGCTCTAGTCCCAGTGTTGCCAAGTAAGAATGTGTGTGTGTTTGTGTATGTGAAGGGATCTACATCCGTTTGCAGAATATACATGTCCCAGGAGGTCATCT
This sequence comes from Protopterus annectens, assembly GCF_019279795.1. NCBI lineage: Eukaryota > Metazoa > Chordata > Ceratodontiformes > Protopteridae > Protopterus > Protopterus annectens. The sequence goes on from NC_056741.1 coordinate 5,757,082, forward strand.
GTCTGAGAACTGACTGGCAAATGTTAACATTTCACAGGTATCATCCTGTGGAAATTCATTCCATCACAACTAGTAGTAGATGTGTAAATGCCCTCTTCCCCACTGTATATTTGTACAGTGATACTGGGGTTGGTATATATAGCTGGGTGTGGATCTTGTGGACACAGCCACCATCATTGCGGTTATTGTTGAGTGTATCCCCCTGCTTAGTTCACTTCAATACTTACAGTTCATGTTAACAGGTTAAGTAGTTGTTAATCACACTATCTGTTCTACACCACCCCACACCCTCCTAAGTGTAGGGCTATGCCACCCACACCAGCACACCTATGTTTACCAAGTTGAGGACTGCACTACATTGGGGAAGGGGACATATACCCTGCCAGTACCATCATCAATGACATTAAACTAGCAGACTGATTATTTCCCAATGTGTTGTTGTGCCTATTCTGTCTTGGTGGAATTACATAGGCTAAAATAGGCTCCTTGCAAAAGTACATGCATCCATGTATACAGTATTCTCTGTGTATTGCATCAACACCAAAGCCTATGTGTGTGTGTGTGTGTGTTATAAACAAACATGTGGTGTGTGCCACACAGTACACTTACCATTGTCCATTGTAGAAGGGCTGCTGACATCAGCCACCATGTACACACCTGTATACACCCCTCAGACCTATCAGGCATGTGGCACATGCAGTAACAGTTATACAGACCTGTGACTTGTGTTCAGCTGTACCCAGGATATGGCTCAGTCAAGGTGTCACCACAGTGCCATACCCCTTGTAGGAAACAACAGCAGACCAACATCCTGCTGACACATGGACACCTACAACACAAACGGAATACATTATGGAAACCACAATCACTCAGTGTTAATAACAGCTATAATGCATCATGGCTGGACAGCTACACATCCTGACATGTAAGCATTACATTTTAGTGCTGAAAACATGTTGCACAGCATTACATTGGTACACCATAGTACAGTCACCATGTCCGGAGAACCATATTAGCCTGTCCTTGCAACGATGTTATGGATGACATGGATGTGGTACAGGTATCAGCGTATGCACAGGGTGTGTTGTGGGTTTGCCAGAGGCCTAGGCTGAGCCATTCATTTGACATCATGTGTGTGTGTGTTAGGAGGTTTCATTATTAATTGGGTTGTTGTGATCCGGTGTGTGTAGGTATGGGGTTGCCCTAGCTGTGTTGTTGATGTGTGTGTGTGTGTGTGTGTGTGTGTGTGTGTGTGTGTGTGTGTGTGTATGCATGCACACACTTCTGCCATGTGGCTGCCCTATACAGTGGTTTGTTGGACAGCTGCAGACCGTACCTGGCAGGTTGTACAGTTCACCGTCTCCAGCCACGGACACAAGGTCTGTGCCTGCCTGGGGTTCCAAGGGCACCATCATGTACAAGCCATGATATGGTACTCTCCCCTGATGATGACATATATCCGCTAGATCCAGGTCCCTCTTGGGACCAGCCAGGGCCATAAGCATGTGCCCTGCTATGTTGTGGTGTGGACAGCACCCCCCTGCAGTGCTGGGGCTGGTACTGCCACTAAGGGAGCAGGTCTGACTTCTTGCACATTCACATCGACCTCCAGCTGTTGCTGTTAAAGGCCTACATCCATATGGCCATCACACTATTCCCACCATATGCTCAAGCACAGACATTCCAGGGTTGAGGATTCCCACCATCTCACCCAACCATTTATCCAGGATCTCTGCAAAATAATGGTGGACACCTGCAAGATCACAGATATTGTCAATAACAGTGGAATGAGTAGCCCTCTGTAGCAGCAGACCCTGTGTGGTATATCGTTCCATATGTGCCTGCATCTCCATGATGGCCTGAAGCATGCATCTGGTTACACCAGATGTGGCACTTCTGCCAGGGGCATGATGATCAGCAGACCTCCTATGAGCACCCCGTACATCTGCCTGTGTGGTACCTCGTCGAGCATCCGGCTATGGTTGCTGTGTCCAGAAACACATGCCATAGACACCACACTGTCCTGTCCCATGCCACCACCCACCAAATGTCCCTCATCTATGGCCAATGGTGATGGGGTATGTATAGGCAATGTGACTGTGTGCAGGGATGGGGTGGATAACAGTGGGATGTCAAATGATGGTGCAACTTCAGCCCCTGACAACCCTGCCTGTGCCTCAACACACCTATCATCATTGTCAGTGTCTGTATGGACACTAACATCAGTTTGCCTGCAGGAGGGACCCTGTCCCACCTCGCCACCTGTGAGGGGAAAACAAGAAATGCACTTTAAGACCTGTACATTATTGCTTAACTGTGCACACACACACACAAACACACACACACACACACACACACACACACACACACACACACACACTCACACACACACGCACACACACACTCTTACAGGTGAGGTTGCACAAAGATATTACACACAGATCTCTCATTACCCATCTGTCAACATGTATGACATATGGCACTCAACAGCATGCACTGCAGCTATAGTCAATCCCTGTTACCAATGTTATACATCTCTGTGATGCATGAGTTGTGTTCCCCTGGAACACACTGCACCCATGTACACAGTATTCCCGTGCACCTGTTCAGCACCCTTGCATGTACTGTGCACCATATCTCACAGGTGTACACGCCATTGCTGATTGTGTATATGTATACCAGGTATGTTTGCTCTGCTGCTCACAGCCCCTATGTGTTTGTCTGACACACACCTGGGATGATATGTGGACAGATGTCATTACTGAATGCCTGATGTATGATTTGCTGATCTCATTATCAGCTGTGCATGTATTACCAATAAAATACAATTACACTGACAACCTTTAAACCTTACTGTGGCTATGAGGAGTGTACACACCCTTATTGACATGGCATCCTCTTCCCTGATATGCCATGGGGCCACAATATTCTATATGTTAACATTACATGAACCTGATATATGACATATGACCTGTGCAATCAAATGCAGTATCAAAAAATGTGTTAGTTGTGCAGATGCTGATTGAGATGCATACAATTTGTGGGTGCATAAGTGTGCACACCCTTAGCATGATGGTTTGTTGCACCAACTGTTAAGTGTACTACAGCAGTCACTATTCCTGGAAGGGGTACACTAGCATGGGCCATCTGCACTTGCCAGTATTTGGTCACTCTGCCTTACAAATGTCCTCCAGCTCTGCAAGATTGCAAGGTCAACTTATGTGCACAGCCCTTGGAGGTCATACAGTGCCTTCACTATTGCTGTGGAGTCAGGGTTATGTCTGCCACAATTCATGACCTTGACTGTGTGCAGATACAGCAATTCCTACCAAGCTTTGGATGTTTGCTTCAGTTCACTGTTCTGTTTCAGGATGACACCCCTCCCCATCCTCAGCCTTTTTGCATATGCTTGACAACTATGGGTTACATATGAGTGTCATTTTGCAGTGTCCCAAATTCAGAACACCATGTGTACCGGCCTAGTCCCTGCTAATGAATGGCAAACATACAGGTGTACACTGGCACTAGCAAGGTACAGATGGGTATGGTGGGCATGAGGTGGGGTGAGGTGTTGCTTGTGCAGCACATGTATCTTAATCGATACTGTCGGTAGGTTTCCAACTTGGTTTTGGTACACCATTACACATTGTAACACATGCCTTTGGGGGACTTTTGATGTTATGCATATGCTACCTGTAGACAGCCCTGGCTGATATTTCCTGTGGAACAACTGTCCCATCTGATTACCCTAACCCATGGGTCACACTTATGCAGAGTCCAGGTGATTGTCGACGCAGGTACTGCACAGCCAGTACTTTCTAGGCATTCCTGCAACTCCCTTAGTGTTGCGGGAAGTTACTAGGCAGCCTGCATGACCAGTTTGCAACATATGTAGTCACCTGTCTTGGATGGCCATCTGTTTATTTTCTACATTAATGTTGTCCCATACATCCTCATCACATACATGACTGTCTGCACTATTTGCCATGGTGTATGCAATGGTGAGGTAAGGCTACATGTCCCACTCCTGCATGCTACCTTTTGGGTATGGGATCCATTCCGTGGCTTGTAAGATGTTTTCAAACCAGCTGCTGCCTCTGTTGCAGGTGAGTGGGCACATTTGATGGACAAATGTCTTGGACAGCAAACCATTTCTTAGTGTGACATTGAAGACCTGTCCTTGCTGGAAGGGCATACTCATGAAGAGTGAATGCTGCCAGTACCTCAAAATCTACTTCCACGATATGTTATTTGGAGTGTATGCACACATATGCTTCCAGTGTTTGTTAAGGTATGTATTCCCCATATTTGCTGTCCTAACATAGGATTCCATATTACACATTCATTGCTCATGCTAGGACCACATTACAGGTTATAAGGGTTGTGGAATGTAGTATTGTGATGTGCCATTGTGTAGCTCTGTAACAGTTGCCATTGGAATAGTGGTATGTACACTGTTGTAGCACTGTATAGGGGTGAGTTTTCAGACATGTTCCTTCTCTAGGCCATTTGTCCCACCATTATGTTAATCTCTGTGCACACATCTTGCAATGACAGGTTGTTAGTTATATTGTATGACTCTTACATACCCTTCAGATATGCCACCATGGTGACCACTGTGATGCAGTGCAGTTAACAGCAACAATAAGTGAACATGTACACTGTGCATTATGGGTAGGTGCGTTAAATGTGTGCATGGAAAATACCATGGCCATAACATGGCCGGTGTATTGGCAAACCTGAACAAACAGTACCATACTCACCAGCTACAGGCTGCTGCCACAGAGGTATACCAGACTGACCTACATAGTTGTGTGCGAGATGTGATGTCAGTAGCCATGCCTGTGACACTGGTACATGGTGGGAGCAGCATTACTGTACATCAACTGTACAAACCCACAATACTACAGATTATGCACATCTGTTTATAAATACAATGCAGCAACAGACTATATATATTCTATCTCACATATGCATGATTAAACTCTACAGATGCAGATGGATAAGCAGCAGTGGTCTACTGATGTGCCCTGGGCTCAGCAAGTGTCGGGGGGGTGGATGGCATGATCCCCCTCATAGCTAGCTGGTCCCTCCTAACTACTGCAGCACACTGACAGGCATGGCGGAGTAGGCCAGTGCAATGATGTTGGACCTGCTCATAACTGCGGTTATGTAGGCCAACATAGTTTACCCTGTGGATGAGCTCATTCCACAGGGCGGTCCTCTCCTGCAGATCATGGGCTGTACGGCCAAACGGTGTGGTAGTGCTGCACCAGGTGGTGTACAATAACCTCATTCTCCTGGGGGGAATAGACTGGCAAATGCTGTCTTGACTTGGTGCCTGAAAGACATAAAGAGGAAAAAAAGGTCTGAGGACCTCATACTGCAAGGATATAATAGTTGTTAATTCACTTCTCTGTCTTTCCCCTACCATATCTGCAACAACAATCTGAACACACAACTCAACGGGTATGTTTACAGCAAAGCTACTGTTGGGACATATATTGTATTGTACAACAAATTGTGCAATGTGTTTCTAGTCATGTTCCATGTTGAAAGACTATCAGTTGTGGCCTGTTGTGAACAATGTCACCTGCATGCCATTGTAAGGGCCACTGTGGTTCCATATATGTATGTGTTCTGTTTGCTATGTGACTGCTTCAAATCTGGTGTTTTGTGTTAATGGGGATATCTATGCATGCTGTTAGACATACTCCTGGAATGTGTGGACTATTACTACCCACATATGTTCTATAACTGTGACACAATAGCATGTTTGGGAAGCCAGTCCCCAGCAGAACCACCTCTTCCACCTCATCTGGCCATGTTACCAGGCAACAGCAAATCTGGACCCACCCCGGGACCTCATCATCTGCTGGTCCTGCACTACCTTAAGGTGGAACCACCTCAGGGGATGGTGTTCTTTCCCCACCCATGGGAGTACACACAGGCAAGATCCTGTCACCTAAAGTCAGGTCCAGGATCTGGTGCATAGGGAGCTCCACAGAGACTTAGGGGATGTGCTACACCACCTTGAGGCCCTTGGTACACAATTACAGGGTCTGCATGCTCCTCCTGCTCAGCCCCCAGCCCAGACACCTTCAGGGCCATGAAGTTGCAGTTGTGACTGCCCATGGGTGGGGACCTTGGTCTCATTGTTTCCATTTGGGGGCTCATGGTCTTCCACATTCCAAACACCACTCCCCAACCAAGGTGTTTACCCACCATATGTGTCATATACTGCCCCTGTATGCTGTCTTGTCTGTCTTCTAACCCAACCTACCTCCCAAAATATACCTACTGTCCTTCCCCAACATACCAATCTCACCTTCACAAACAAGGGCAATGTGTTCCCAATATGGATTTCACACCAGACATAACTGTCCATTTTGCACCTACTTACTACTCTCTCTCTCTTTCTCTATATATATATATATATATATATATATATATATATATATATATATATATATATATATATATATATATATGTGTGTGTGTGTGTGTGTGTGTGTGTGTATGTATGTATAGATATGTGTGATGTTTTCTCACACATATTGTACAACAGTGTCATTCAACAGTAGAGGAAATGTATGTGTATATATGTATATATATATATATATATATATATATATATATATATATATATATATATATATATCTGTAGATATACATATATATATATATATATATACATATATATATATATATATATATATATATATATATATAGGGTGCAGTCAAACATCAGGTCCACACTCTCTACCTCTCTTTCCTCCTCAGATGCACTGTTCTCCCTTGCTGCAAAACAGACAGGTGTCACATGTGGTCACAGCCTAACATTAGGGGGGTATATATAGATACAGATTGCAGGTAAGCTATTACAAACCTATGGCATTTGTGCATGATACATTTCATGTTAACATGACTGTCCTGCAGGTGGTGGGGTCTGAAACTCATTTGTATATCATAACATAATTTCTTCCATCAACAGCTATTTGCCACACTAATATAAATGTATTGAGGTACAGAACACACACTGATGGCTTACATCTAGTCATTCAGTGCTGATCTGCACAGTTGACAGGTATGGCCCACTGTCCACAGGGCCAGATGTTATGTCCATAGCAGCTGTTCAGCAGGGCATCATTACAACAACTCTTGATGGCACATATAAATCTTTCCACATCATCTATCCCATTATTACAGACCAAGTACTACATTCAATTACATGCTTATATGTTTCACATACCTGTTGTAGTATTGCCCTCTCTTCTAGGTACACTTTTATGTGTCCCCTGTGTTATATAGTTTTGGTTTGTAGTTTTAGTTGTTTTAGTTATTTTTTTTTTGCTCTCTCTCTCTTTCACTATCCTCTATCCACTAAAAGGATTTAGCTGCTTTGAATAGGTTGCAGCATGGATTTTGTAGGCGATGCTCATGATCAAGTGATGGCCTCTGCACCAGTCAGTGTTCACCACTTGCTAATTGCATGCAGCCAGCTGTGTAGTACTTCGAATTACCACTGTCATGGCAACCCACTACTATCAATGACTACATCATGTGGGTGTTGTCCCTTTACCTTTCCTGTATGGAGGACATCCTTCCTGTGTGTGGGCAGCAGTGTTGCAGACAGCAGGTAGCAATACCTCCTACAACAGGACTTGCCGACACAGGCCAACTACATATTTGTTTAAGGTTCCAGTCCAACAGACAGTGTGAATATTGTTGTTATATGCATTGTATACCACTAGTTTTACAGGGTTTGTGTGTACATGCTAGTTTTTCATGGAATGCAGTCTCTCTGCATAACTCTCAACTGTGGGCCTAGCCACATGATGGCTAGAAGATTGGCTGCTATGTTTTATCTGTTCACCTCACTGGTCTCGTGTCTGATATATCAGTGACATTCTGTCTACTGAGTGCTATCAGTACATGGCTACATCCATTTGTGTTTCTGACTTCATATTTCTGAGTAAGGGTATGTTGCAACCAATACTGTAACACCAACAGCATCCACAGTGTATAACAGCAATATTGCAAATATGGCCTTGTGTTCCAGCCTCTGTCCTCCACCTATATACCAGGCTTTGTTCATATGTCATGCAGTAAGAGGTTGATAAGTAGTGGCCTATCATTATGTAGTGCTGGCATTCCTGCCGCAATTCCAGTGATGTTGTGGACTTCCACACATATTTTGGGGTAGGGTCCATATATATGTGGGCTACAGCTGGACAAAACGTGTGTGACCTTGTACAGTACAGAGGTCAGTGTATGTAACACTGTTATATGCCCTTGTACGTCATTCTATGAGGGAGAGGAATGCACCATTTATAACCTAGGCTGTTACAACATGTGATGGTATCAGTAGTAAGACACATTAAGGTATATGGCTGCACATTTTCATACATTTCACCATCGGAACAATTGTGGGCTAGTGCTTACTGTCTTACAGACAGTTCTGTTTGTCAGTGTGATTAAGCATTGTTATGTAACAGATACATTTTCATTGTCACAACTTAATTCTTTTCCCCCTAGGGGTTGAGTACAGGGTGTAACTGGAGGCTGCTGAACTACATCTGTAATTAATTAGTGTTGATTGATTCTTATCTTCCAGGCCAGTGTTTCTTTACTGTTGTACTACGTGAAGGCCTTGGCCTGGACAGCAACATATGTTATGCTTTCAGATTACTGTATCAAATGTTTTGCTTGAGAGTTGCATTACTTAGTTATTATGTATTTCAAACACCTAACTGCTATGTGAAATGGCATATACAACTGAAATAGTACACAAATAAACATTTATATGTGTGCAAACCTGTGTGTGGTGTCACATCCTTTGACTTCTCTGTGAGCATATGTTTCATGCAATAATTGTCTTTTGTATGAAAAAATCAGTCACTGGCCATTTTAAAAGGTGGCAACTGTAGGAATACTGGCTGTTCAATATGCTGTGCACCCTCTAAATATGTATCTTCTTATACATATCTATATGTAGTAATATATGTATATGTGTATGTATGTGTATATACATATATATATATATATATATATATATATATATATATATATATATATATATATATATATATATATATATATATATATATATATATATATATATATGTGTGTGTGTGTGTGTGTGTGTGTGCATGTGTATAAGTATCATTGGAATGTTTACTGCTTCCACGTTGTACATTCCCTATTGTAGACAGACTGTTCTGCACGATATCAATAACACATCATACAGCTGAGATGGATTACTGTTAACTTGTGGCTATGTTGTGTAGGGTCCTGGGTATGAGACTTGCAAGTGTTAGTTATTGTGTTGCAAGGCAGATCTGTTCAGCTGTGGAGGAGGGGATGATATCAATAATTACAAGAGGTACTTAATTTGGGCCCCCTCTCCCCCATTAATGGTGCCTTTGGTCATATATCTATTTGTTATGTTCTTTTATCTCTCTCTCTCTCTAAACATATATATATATATATATATATATATATACACACACACACATATATATATATATATATATATATATATATATATATATATATATATACATATATATATATATATATATATATATATATATATATATATAAACATGCATATATATATATATATATATATATATATATATATATATATATATATATATATACACACATACATATATATATATATATATATATATATATATATATATATATATATATATATATATATATATATATATATATATATATATATATATATATATATATATATATATATATATATATATATATACATATATATATATATACATATATATATATATATATATATATATACATACATACATACAAACATCTACATATATAAATACATTTCCCCTACTGTTGAATTACTGTGCTGGATGATATGTTTGAGAAAACAACTAATTTATTTACATCTGCCATGGCTTAGTTGTAAATCACTTTGGCAACAGTGTGCAGGGTCCTGGGTTTGAGACTTGCAAGGGCTGATTGTTTAGTTGCTGAGCAGAACAGAGGCTCTTGAAGACAGAGTGATTAAGGCACTTTAAAGCACTTGTAAGTGGGTTTACATGGGTATGAGCGGAGCTAAGCGACGCTTATGTGAGCTTAGCTTTTCTTACACCCACTTAGGCCGCTTAAACTCACTCTAATTTCAAATAAAGAAAAAAAATGGGAGATAGGAAAGTGGTGAAATTGGGGCAAGCAGGGGGACAAACAAGGGGAGAAACGAGTAGGGATGCATTTCTTTGGCAGCAACAGCTGCTTTCAATTTGGCAATTTAAAATGTGGAGCCTCACACTCTACAGGGAGGTGTGTGGGCATCCTACAATATGGATGATTGGTAGGGTTAGATTGTGTGCTGGGTACATCTCTGGGTGAAATGCAGAGCTATGTATGGGACCTGCTTTTTTTGTGAGACAGATGCCCTTTTTTTTTAAATGAGAGTGGGATGCTAAGGACAGATTATTGGTAAGTGTGGTGAAGGAGGTTTGGTAGGAAAGGTTGCATTTGCAGACAGACAAGACAGCAGACAGTGGGGCGGTGTATGACACATGGGGGTAAATACCTTGATGTGGAGGGTGGTTGGGAATCTGAGGGTTATGAGCCCCCCAGACTGTAGTAGTGGCACTGATGTCCCCACCCAATGGCAGTCACCACTACTCCTTCATAGCCCCAAAGGTGGCTGTGCTGAGGGCTGGGCTGGAGGGGCCACCTGCCCTTCTAACTGCGGCAGTCTGCCCTCCACCTGGTGCAGGCGGTCATCCAGCTCCATCTGGAGGACACTGCGCACCATGCCATAGACCTCATCCTGGGTGACAACGTCCTCACTGCGCCCACTTGCAGGTGGGAGTGAGCCCCATCCCCTGCAGCAGTTCCACCTGAGAGTGGTGCAAGAACAGCAGATGAGGGAGGTCTGGGCTAGGTCCCAGATGTGCTGGGACTTGGTGCCTCAGCCAGGTGGGGTGGGAGAGGCAGATCCACTAGGATCTGCCTTCCCATATGTCCTATGGTGTGGAAATTAATGATTAATATCGGTTAGTCATGCACAACACATTATAATATTAGTCAAAATAGCATGCATGGATATTCCCATTTACCCAAAACAGTGCAATTATAACAGTGCCATAGCAAACAGAACCCATGCATATATGGAATTGCATTCAGGGTTGCAACAGCATGCCAGTTAATGGTATGTCAGGCAGGCAATAAGATGATAATTCAACAGGAAATATGCGTATGCACACAGTTTAAACAATGATAAACCAAATGGAACAATGGTACCAACAGTAGAGGTTTGTTTAGGAACATACCCATGTTGGTTTCAGTGTGATGTTGGATCAGTTGAGAGGTGGGGGAAGGGAACAGATTCAATCGACAACTGCTATCAAGTATATTTGTCAGTACACTACTATTCACTACTCTATATTCTGACCACACTTACACTACTTGGGCCATGGGGCTGCTACAGCACACCAACAGCTGTAGATATCAACAGAGCAATTGTACCAGTATTTTAGTTATACACATCAGACCTGTTTCTATACCAATTTCTTTACCTGTGGGTCTGTACAGATGAACTGTGTGCACATTACATTGCTGTTTCTACACATATTTCAGATTCACATATTCATTGCAGGCCCTGGAGTGTGTGTTGTGTCTTTCACATACATCTACTGTGACATTCTCTGTGTGCAGGTTTCTTGTCATCTGGGGAAACTATCAGTGACAGCATGACACAAAGACATACTCGGAGGCTCTGATCAAAAATTTACCAAAACAGCAGAGGCCACCAAAGCAGACACCCAAACAACTACCACCTCACGACCCAACACATGCAACACATAGACCACACAGTCAGAGTGTCAAACAGTCACAGCCCTTAAGGCCAAACAAAATGCCAGACACACTTGTCATTGGTGATTCCATAGTCAGACACACTGACGTCCCGCTCACCAGACTGAGTAAGGAGAAGGTCACAGTAAGCTGCCTGTCGGGCTAGAATCCGCCACATAACGCAAGCACTCCAGGTCTCTCAACAGCAGGTACAAGTACGACTCAGTCATTGTCCACGCTGGTGTCAACGACCTGAGATGTACCTCCTTGACTACATGAAAGGGACGCCGAGGAGCTCTCTGATTATGTAGCCCAGGCAGGTATGACCCTGACCTTGAGCAGTATCCTACCTTCACCTAGAATGATGCCACAATACAGTGATAAGATGATCAGCTTTAATAATTGGCTTAAATTCTGGTGTCATTCAAAGGATCCAATGTCTGTCTGCCTGGGATGACATGCTGGACAAGCCACGCTGCTTCAAGAGGGCGGCTTGCACCTGTCACCCTGGGCTTCGGATATTGGCAAAGGCTCTTGCCACCCCATAGTGCCTTTTAGGCAAGGCTCAAATTCTAAACCTACCACCCTAGAACACCAAAAAGGAAAAAACTAAGGGTAATGCTGCTCAATGCCAGAAGTCTCAATCTCAAGATGCACGCACTGAGGCCCTTCTCAATATGGAGAACATCGATGTCTGTGCTGTGACAGAAACCTGGTTCAAGGCTCCTGAGAGCACCCCAGCACTAACAGGTTTCACCTCATATCATCGTCCGGCCCCAAAATCCGGACAACACCAAGAAAGGAGGGGGTGTCCATATTCATAAAGGACACCCACACCTCAAGGTTGGTGGCAACGCACGATGCATCGGAGACCATCCAGGTGCAATTAACCATAGGCAAGACTGCTCTGCAATTTGTAGCATGTTACAGGCCACCCTCTCAAACTCAGGAACCTCACATGGCCTTCCTGAAAACATTGGAGGGATAAATGTATCTCAAACACCATCATACTAGGTGACTTCAACTACCCTAATATAGACTGGGAACACTACTCAAGCCCGAACACTGTAACCCAAAGATTCCTGGAGTTCATAAACTCAAATGCCATGGAACAACTAGTCACCATCCCCACAAGAGGTGAAAACATACTTGATCTCATCATCACGAACATGGGATCAAAATGTTCAACACCGGAAGTATACCCCTCACTGGTGAGATCAGATCATAAACTAATCTCGCTGGAGGTCCTCATCCGCCCCACCTGAAACAAAAAGACCACAGTGAAAAACTTCAAAAGCCGATTTCACACTTCTAAAAACTAGTGTGGTCTCCTTTAAGGCCCCTGAGCCAGTGGTAAACATTACTCAAACCGCTGAATCACTTACAAATGCCTTCTACCAGCACCTACAGGACTGCATGGATCAGGCAATCCCAAACAAAACTAAGACTCTCTGTACCAAAGGCAAGCGTCCAGTCTGGTGGACCCCAGCCATAAACAAGCTCTACAACAAAAGGAGGAAGCTACTACAAGATAGAGCAAAATCCTTGAAAGGTAAGACACCTTTGATCATTATGAGTAAAAAACTAAGAGCTCCCATAAAATCATCAAAGGCAAATTTTGAGAGAAAAATCGCCAAGGACTCTAAAGACAGTCATAAGGCCTTCTTTAGCTATGTTAGAAACCTAGGAGGAAACTCCCAGATATGCTCAGAATTAGTTCAAAATGATGTGAAAATTACTGAACCTACACACATTGCTAACATACTGGCTGACAGGTTCAGTGCAAACTCCCCTCCCCCAAAAGGAGAGATATCTATTCCAGAGGATTGTAGCCCCCAAACATCTCCAACGCCCAGGTGAGAACTGCCCTCACTAAGGCAAAAACACAGCATCCATGGGACTGGATGGTGTCCCCGGCTGTGTGCTTCATGAACTTAACGAGGAATTAAACCCACAGTTAGGACAGCTGTTTAATCTTAGCCTCACCTCAGGATACGCACTCCAAGGAGTGGCATGGCGACTGTGGTCCCACTTCATAAGGGCGGTGCCTCCACAGACCCTGGAAATTACCGCCCCATTAGCTTGACAAGCCTTATCTGCAAAGCCATGGAGAGGATCATAATGGAACTCATAAATAAAGACATAGGGAACTTGCAGACTTTGGATCCAACCCAGTTTGGCTTTGTCAAAGGCAGATCCTGCCTCTAAACTTGTTTGACTTTTTCGAGACAGTCACCAAGGCCATTGATGAGGGAAAGGCAGTCCATACAGCCTACCTCGACCTGGCAAAGGCCTTCGACACAATACCCCACTCAGGTATCATCGAAAAACTCATCAGCTTGAATGTAAACCCATACATCACAAGATGGGTTGCAAACTGGCTAAGCGACAGAACCCACAGGGTCAGAGTTGCTGGAGCCATGTCAGACTCAAAGCCTGTCACAAGTGGTGTCCCACAGGGCTCAGTCCTGGGTCCACTCTTGTTCGGCATCTACTTTTCTGAAGTACAAGCAAACACAGGAGGGTTATGGCTGACAAAGTTTGCAGATGACTGCAAACTGGGCGTCATAGTCGAAAACACATCTGACACAGATATCCTCCAGAAGGGCCTCACAGAAACGAATAACTGGTGCCAGAGCCATGGCCTGAAGTTAAACGCCAAAAAATGCATAGTCATACCCTTCGGGAAAAACAAGGTTACCCCTAGCTACCATATAGGTGACAATCCACTGAGCACAGAAAAGTCATCAGGGATCTGGGGACCCAAGTTGACAGTAGTCTGCTTGACACTCATGTTGCTAAAGTAGTTAGGAAAACCTTCTATATCGCCCACCTGATCATGAAGGGATTCACATCTAGATCAAGGGAGGTCATCGTCCCCCTGTACTCATCACTCATTAGACCTATGATTGAGTACAATGCCCGCTCGAATGTATCTGACCAGACACCTGATGCAGCTTGAAAGGCCCCAAAAGTTCCTCACCAAAAGGATAAAGGGTCTCAAAAATATGTCTTATGCTGCCCGACTGAAAGAACTCCAGCTTTATTCAGTCTCATACCGCTTGCTCAGAGGTGACCTGTGCCTGACATATAAGGCCATGTCAAACCCAGATTTGATGAATATGCTTCACCTCAAAAATCTAGATCCCTCAGAACCACAAGGGCGGAGACTTAAACCTTGACACGGTTATAAATAGAACGTGCTGGAGGGACAGATTCATCACCCAGAGACTCCCTATGCTGTGGAACAAAATCCCGGTACATGTGAGGCAGAGCACCTCGCTGGCCTTGTTCAAGAGGAATCTTGACCAATGGATGGGAGATCGCAGATATACCCCAGGGATTACTTCAGTGTCACTGCTTGACAGAGGCACAGAAAATGATAGGCATAGTTTTTATTCAAACTAAAGGGGTGGCGAAAGCCACATAACTATGGGCTAGGCTTATAAATGCCCTTGGGCAGATAGCCTAGTATGAACCTATGAACCTATGAACCTATGAACCTATGACACTTGGGGGGCTTGTCTGGGCCAGACTGCAGAGTGTGGATGTCTAGCTTGCATCTATTAGTAGGACTTGGGCTGATCAATACAGCAATTGTACAACTTTCATAGTTAGACACATCATACTAGTATTTCTATTCAGATTTCTTTACCTGTGTGCCCTGTATGGAAAATGTACATGTTGCAGTACATTATTTTTTTCTATTCAGATTGCATTTTAAAACTGTAGAACCAGACTGAGTTAGTGATGGTCCCTGGATTCGAACCATGCTGTGTGTGCAAAATTGAACTACAGGCCTAGCCCTTATCAGACTGAGCTACTGGTGAAGTGTTGCGTGTTGCTTGTGACATTTCTATCTAGTACATATTTTTGTGCACAGTACTTTTATTATGACATGTTGCATTATTTGTTTCCCATTTTCAGTACAAATTATGCATACACAACAGACATTGGTGTCACTGTTTGTGAAACATGTGCACATTAACTGGATTGCACATTTGACTGTTTTACAACTACATACTGCAATTTAGATTCCTGAGTACACAGTGTAGGTTTTAGGTCTGCACCTGTTAGCCTTATACATTTCTCAGTACATTCACAGCTACATACAGCTGAAATTGAAAGATTAACACAGGACAATGCTGGCAGACAAACAAGTAAAACACATTCTGATGGGAATATGTACTGTTGCTTTTTTATGGTTATTTGACATGTGCATTCCAAAGTATGCAGACAAGCAGTGCTAAATAAGTTCACCTCAGTTAATAGATTCTGCAGGGCATACACATTTCTATTTATCAGGTACAAGTGAGATGACATACACCACAGTTTGGGATCACCTTTATTAGTTTTGACATACATATCTGTGTATGACTCAGAACTCCACAATTACTATTCTTGAATGATCTGCACAGGGGAATGCTTTTCATTTCTAACTGTTACAGTAGTCCTGACATGGCACTTTCTTGGCAGGTTCACTCAGACACACTCATACATATTCTAATATTCCTCTCCTGCATATTGTACCTTGTTTGCTACTGATATCTGTATTATACAACAACTGAGAATACTCCATTGTAACACTGGAAGCCTGGCACAGGCATTTATTCCTGACTGTTACAGCACAATTATGTATACAGGCAGTACTACCATTACTATAATTTTGATTTCTTACTGCTAATAGTTGGGGGTATTCTGTACTTACTATACTGCCGATGCAGCTGGGCCAGTCACTGGGCATGAGCCTGCACATTCTGTGACCTCTCCACAGCAGTTGTATTAATCACACCTGCACAGTCACAAGTTGAACTTTTTCCATACTTAGAGATACATAAGACTGTATGCTTACAGACAGGTGGGACATCTTGCACTCGGGCTTCTTGGATCCACTGGTCCAAGAGTGCACCTCCTCCACTTCATGTAGTTATGGTAATGATGTACCTGCTCACCAGTTCGGGGTATGCCAGTGGCACTGGTTAGATCATGTGCAAAATGGTCCCAGGCCTCCGCTTTGTACTGCAAACCCTGGTACTGTCCCTGCAGCAGCCTGCCATCATGGTTTTTAACTAGGTGCCCAACCATGACCCTGGACTCCTGGATGCCCGAACATTGAGCTCAGAAGCGCACACCTTCTCCAATGCCAGCCATTTTGGTCCTGCTGTGTGCAATCCCAAATGGTTATGTCTGTATTCCTGCTTGTGCGGTTTAAATAGGGAAGTTTTCCCACACTTTTTCTTAACTCATTCCCTCCAGTACAGCCCTTTGAGTGTGTACCTTTAACTCCCAGTGAGTGTGGCTTCAGCATTTAAAAATTAAGTTATTACCTTAGAGTTCTAACAAACAGTCATTGACAGAGGTCATATAGCAATACAGTTGTGTTTGCCATCATGTATGCTTCAAGATAAAATATTCTCATACCTTGTATGTAGCATGGTTTTGGAATTATTAATGCAAATATGAACATGCAATACTTGATGCCTAGAGGCGCAGTAGGTGGTAACTGCAGAAACGCCTGGAGACGTCACTCGACTGTAATGAGTTAATTGGCCATTTTTAATATGCTGCACTATGCTTAGCTCCGCTCAAATCCACATAGCAATGCTTACACCAGCTAAGCAGAGCTGTAAGCAGGTAAGCAATGTTTACACTAGCAAAGCATTGCTTAAATCTATTTTTTTCATTAAATTTATAAATTATTTTTTACATATTCCCACCCCTACTGTGCTATACGTGAGCCATATGATTGACATCTATCATTCACATTCCTTAAAAGTTTATTAAACAATTTGCCAGGGGGGATTTGAACCGAGCATGTTCTACATACTATACCATGGCAGTATCACTATGCTACAGGAGCTTGATGACATTTTCTATCACAGTAGCACTGGTCTATCATTTTCAGGATTTCAGCCAGGCTAAGCATAGCAGCGTGCCATGCAAAGAAGCTGCGCAATGCTTAAACTTCAGATTTATTTCATGAAAAAAAATATTATTATTTTTTTTCCTTTCCTCCTGCCGTACTGCTTCCATGCATGTAGGGAAAGAGTGCATACATTTGGGGGGGTGCATTTGAAGGCTGCTGCCTTCTAGGTGTTTGTGGTTTTTATTTTTTTTTCAGAATCCATGGACACAGAAATGTTAGCTATTTACATTTCAGAGTCTGAGGACACTCCTTTACTATATAATATTAGAGCCAGGCCCATCTGTGTCAGAAAGTGCTGTATTGGACTTTCAGAGTGAAGGGGGTGTGTTTCAGGTGCAGGTACTGCTGATACACACCCCTGCACTCGTTGCTGGTTTGTGCCCATTTAATTTAGATAGCAGCATGCCTTCATGCATAGGCAAGGTGCACTGCTATCTTAAACAGACACAAACTACTCCATGCAAGAATAGCCTTATTCTTCCACAGAGCTTCGTGAATCCAGGGGCCTGTTTCTGTTTTTTTTCAGAAGCCCTAGTTTCCTTCCTTCACCCAAAGATGCAGTGCTTAGGCACTCAACATTCTCCCAAGGTTTGCATTGTGGAGCTCTTATTTATTTATAGACATTTGATTACCAGGAAAGTCCAACTGGTGTAGGAGACCATTTTCAGCAAAGGCCCAGGGATAAAAGCTCCAAAGTATTGCAAAACATTGTAAGATTAATAATTTTACCACCTTTAAAATAATACATAAAATAAATACAGTTTAAATAATTATGCCAAAATACACATAATATGAAAACATTCTTTAAGAATAGATGCAAGATATATAACAATAATTTAATAGAGAAATTTTAGTCAGTTTATAGAGAAATTAAAGGTAGGTTAATATGATGCAAACAGTAATTGCAATATGAAATGAGAGAAAAGCAGGTTTATGGCATATTCAGAGAGAAAGAAAAGGGAGAGAAATTGACAGAAGTAAGGAAGTGAGGGGAATAAGGGAGAGTATAAAGATGTAAGGTAGTGAAAGGAGAAGGAATATAGGCCCTCTACCATGTGTATCTTTTCCTTAAAGATTTTCCTCTTCAAAAATATCCTTTGCTCACTTGTGATAACTTTGTTAAAAATAAATAAAAAGGAATAAACAAATAAATTGACACTGCACAGTACATTCAGGACTACTTTTTTGCCAGCACAGTAAGTTTAACACTCATTTCATCAAATAAACAAAGAGTATGTAACAAAACTGAAATATGTGCAGTGTCCAAATGTATGTCTAGCCATAGGTGGTATATATGACATGCATTTATTTTGGAAGTTGTGACACATCACAGTAATAGTATGGGGCTTTCTCTTCAGTGGGTTACTGTAATGGAAAATGTTACTCAGCACGAGAGGTACACATTTTAACAGAGAGCATTTCGCTGTGTAAGTACAGTTAGAACTTTTTATCTTTCTTAGTGAGACTTGTGGTTGACTATCATGGTCTCACATTCAAGTTTTTAATCAGATAAGAGTGGTCTTTTATGAGGTGGCCTTTATTTTCCTGGAACATGTTGGGGAGAACAAGATAATGACACATTATGAACTGTATGAGTGAGAGTGAGAAACAGATCATTTTACACTGATTACTGTCCAGCCATTCACCACACAGGGTGCTGTTGGTACAGTGTTAACCTGCCAAGAATATTCTATTTTATATTCATTTAAGCACATCCTAGATGGTCAGAAGATCTGCATTATTAACCAATAAAAGCCAAGGATTCACAATGTATCACAAACCATTCAGGTCAGTTTTCAGTGGTTCAGTTACCTTGGCAATAAACAGGAAGTTAAGAGTAAACACCTGCTAAAAATTAGATATTAATTTAGTTGAGTGAATATAATATGCCCTTAGTATGCATAAAGGTGATTTCTGGTGGAAGGCATTACCACAAAATAGAAGTGCAACTTACTATTCTAGACTGAGAAAAGAAAGCAGTGAATAGTGCATTGCAAACGGTGCTGAATGTCTTTAATGTTTTCCTGTTGAAAAGAGCATCACTTGTAAAATATCAATTTGATAAGCACACAGTTCAGTGGTTTGTGGTGGTAGTTAACCTATGTTAAAAGTGAACTTGCTTATCTAAATACATATTTTTCCATTCTTAATGCATCTATTTCGTCAGTTGGATGATGTCAGCCTGAAATGGCAGCAACATTTGATTGTTTGATGCTGTGACACTATAGCCTTAAATACCATAACACTCATGTTTTACTCTAGTTTTAAATAAAACATACAACTGCAATCAATAAGTGCTATCACACCCGATCAAACTTCAATAAAAGATGAAAGCTGCATAGCATGAATGTTTAAAATAATGTTGAGAATGAAATCCTTATGAAACTGTCAAGGGTTCCTAAAACAGGACTGAGCAATGCTCTTTGCCACATTGTCAGTTTTGTACTACTTGCTAAAATTGGGATCATTCAAAAACATGCATGACTAGAATAGCACTGAGTACCATTAAATGCCCCAGTGAACATATAAGCATCTACTATTTAAGCTGCTGGAATAACTACAGATAGGTTCCCACTGAACAGATGTTAACAACATAGTGCTGAGCAGTGAGGATAAAAGCCATACTCCTTAGCTAACACTGTATCATGGTATATGGTAGACTCCCTATAGTATTCAAAGGGGATATGTAACAGTGTATCATAGTACATGGTAGATTCCCTATAGTATTCATTGGGGATATGTGACAGTGTATCATGGTACATGGTAGACTCCCTATAGTATTCAATGGGGACATGTAACAGTGTATCACAGTACATGGTAGACTCCCTATAGTATTCAATGGGGAAATGTAACCATGTATTATGGTACATGGTAGACTCCCTATAGTATTCAATGGAGATATGCAACAGTCTATCATGGTACATAGTAGACTCCCTATTCAATGGGGAAATGTAACAGTGTATCATGGTATATGGTAGACTCCCTATAGTATTCAATGGGGATATGTAACAGTGTATCATGGTACATGGTAGACTTCCTATAGTATTCAATGGGGATATGTAACAGTGTATCATGGTACATGGTAGACTCCCTATAGTATTCAATGGGGATATGTAACAGTGTATCATGGTACATGGTAGACTCCCTATAGTATTCAATGGGGATATGTAACAGTGTATCATGGTACATGGTAGACTCCCTATAGTATTCAAATGGGATATGTAACAGTGTATCATGGTACATGGTAGACTCCCTATGGTATTCAATGGGGATATGTAACAGTGTATCATGGTACATGGTCGACTGCCTATATATTCAATGGGGATATGTAACAGTGTATCATGGTACATGGTGGACTCCCTATAGTACTCAATTGGATATGTAACAGTGTATCATGGTACATGGTAGGCTCTCTATAGTATTCAATGGGGATATGTAACAGTGTATCATGGTACATGGTAGACTACATAGTATTCAATGGGGATATGTAACAGTGTATCATGGTACATGGTAGACTCCCTATAGTATTCAATGGGGATATGTAACAGTGTATCATGGTACATGGTAGACTCCCTATAGTATTCAATGGGGATATGTAACAGTGTATCATGGTACATGGTAGACTCCCTATAGTATTCAATGGGGATATGTAACAGTGTATCATGGTACATGGTAGACTCCCTATAGTATTCAATGGGGATATGTAACAGTGTATCATGGTACATGGTAGATACCCTATAGTATTCAATGGGGATATGTAACAGTGTATCATGGTACATGGTAGACTCACTATAGTATTCAATGGGGACATGTAACAGTGTATCATGGTACATGGTAGACTCCCTATAGTATTCAAATGGGATATGTAACAGTGTATCATGGTACATGGTAGACTCCCTATGGTATTAAATGGGGATATGTAACAGTGTATCATGGTACATGGTAGATACCCTATAGTATTCAATGGGGATATGTAACAGTGTATCATGGTACATGGTAGACTCACTATAGTATTCAATGGGGACATGTAACAGTGTATCATGGTACATGGTAGACTCCTATAGTATTCAATGGGGATATGTAACAGTGTATCATGGTACATGGTAGACTCCTATAGTATTCAATGGGGATATGTAACAGTGTATCATGGTAGATGGTAGACGGCTCATAGTGTCCAATGGGGATAGGTAACATTGTATCATGGTACATGATAGACTCCCTATAGTATTCAATGGGGATATGTAACAGTGTATCATGGTACATGGTAGACTCCTATAGTATTCAATGGGGATATGTAACAGTGTATCATGGTACATGGTAGACTCCTATAGTATTCAATGGGGATATGTAACAGTGTTTCATGATGCATGGTAGACTCCCTATAGTATCCAATGGGGATATGTAACAGTGTATCATGGTACATGATAGACTCCTATAGTATTCAATGGGGATATGTAACAGTGTATCATGGTACATGGTAGACTCCTAAAGTATTCAATGGGATATGTAACAGCATATCATGGTTTATGGTAGACTCCCTATAGTATTCAATGGGGATATGTAACAGTGTATCATGGTTCATTGTAGACTCCCTATAGTATTCAATGGGGATATGTAACAGTGTATCATGGTACATGGTAGACTCCCTATAGTATTCAATGGGGATATGTAACAGTGTATCATGGTACATGGTAGACACCCTATATTATTCAATGGGGAAATGTAACAGTGTATCATGGTATATGGTAGACTCCCTATAGTATTCAATGGGAATATGCAACAGTGTATCATGGTACATGGTGGACTCCCTATAGTACTCAATTGGATATGTAACCATGAATCATGGTACATTTAAGACTCACTATAGTATTCAAAGGGGATATGTATCAGTGTATCATGGTACATGGTAGACTCCCTATAGTATTCAATGGGGATATGTAACAGTGTATCATGGTACATGGTAGACTCCCTATAGTATTCAATGGAATATGTAGCAGTGTATCATGGTACATGGTAGACTCCCTATAGTATTCAAAGGGGATATGTGACATTGTATCATGGTAAATGGTAGACTCCCTATAGTATTCAATGGGGGCATGTAACAGTGTATCATGCTGCATGGTCGACTCCTATAGAATTCAATGGGGATATGTAACAGTGTATCATGGTAAATGGTAGACTCCTATAGTATTCAATGGGGATATGTAACAGTGTATCATGGTACATGGTAGACTCCTATAGTATTCAATGGGGATATGTAACAGTGTATCATGGTACATGGTAGACTCCTATAGTATTCAATGGGGATATGTAACAGTGTATCATGGTACATGGTAGACTCCCATAGTATTCAATGGGGACATGTAACAGTGTATCATGGTACATGGTAGACTCCCTATAGTATTCAATGTGGATTTGTCACAGTGTATCATGGTACATGGTAGACTCCCTATAGTATTCAATGGGGATATGTAACAGTGTATACTGGTACATGTTAGACTCCCTATAGTATTGAATGGGGATATGTAACAGTGCATCATGGTACATGGTAGACTCCCTATAGTATTCAATGGGGATATGTAACAGTGTATCATGGTACATGGTAGACTCCCTATAGTATTCAATGGGGATATGTAACAGTGTATCATGGTACATGGTAGACTCCCTATAGTATTCAATGGGGATATGTAACAGTGTATCATGGTACATGGTAGACTCCTATAGTATTCAATGGGGATATGTAACAGTGTATCATGGTACATGGTAGACTCCCTATAGTATTCAATGGGGACATGTAACAGTGTATCATGGTACATGGTAGACTCCCTATAGTATTCAATGGGGATATGTAACAGTGTATCATGGTACATGGTAGACTCCCTATAGTATTCAATGGGGATATGTAACAGTGTATCATGGTACATGGTAGACTCCCTATAGTATTCAATGGGGATATGTAACAGTGTATCATGGTACATGGTAGACTCCCTATAGTATTCAATGGGGATATGTAACAGTGTATCATGGTACATGGTAGACTCCCTATAGTATTCAATGGGGATATGTAACAGTGTATCATGGTACATGGTAGACTCCCTATAGTATTCAATGGGGATATGTAACAGTGTATCATGGTACATGGTAGATACCCTATAGTATTCAATGGGGACATGTAACAGTGTATCATTTTACATGGTAGACTCCCTATAGTATTCAATGGGGATATGTAACAGTGTATCATGATACATGGTAGACTCCCTATAGTATTCAATGGGGATATGTAACAGTGTATCATGGTACATGGTAGACTCCTATAGTATTCAATGGGGATATGTAACAGTGTATCATGGTACATGGTAGACTCCCTATAGTATTCAATGGGGATATGTAACAGTGTATCATGGTACATGGTAGACTCCCTATAGTATTCAATGGGGACATGTAACAGTGTATCATGGTACATGGTAGACGTCCTATAGTATTCAATGGGGACATGTAACAGTGTATCATGGTACATGGTAGACTCCCTATAGTATTCAATGGGGATATGTAACAGTGTATCATGGTACATGGTAGACTCCTATAGTATTCAATGGGGATATGTAACAGTGTATCATGGTACATGGTAGACTCCTATAGTATTCAATGGGGATATGTGACAGTGTATCATGGTACATGGTAGACTCCGTATACTATTCAATGGAGATATGTAACAGTGAATCATAGTACATGGTAGACTCGCTATAGTATTCAATGGAGACATGTAACAGTGTATCATGGTACATGGTAGACTCCTATAGTATTCAATGGGGATATGTAACAGTGTATCATGGTACATGGTAGACTCCTATAGTATTCAATGGGGATATGTTACAGTGTATCATGGTACATGGTAGACTCCTATAGTATTCAATGGGGATATGTAACAGTGTATCATGGTACATGGTAGACTCCTATAGTATTCAATGGGGATATGTAACAGTGTATCATGGTACATGGTAGACTCCTATAGTATTCAATGGGGATATGTAACAGTGTATCATGGTACATGGTAGACTCCTATAGTATTCAATGGGGATATGTAACAGTGTATCATGGTACATGGTAGACTCCTATAGTATTCAATGGGGATATGTAACAGTGTATCATGGTACATTGTAGACTCCTATAGTATTCAATGGGGATATGTAACAGTGTATCATGGTACATGGTAGACTCCTATAGTATTCAATGGGGATATGTAACAGTGTAACATGATACTTGGTAGACTCCCTATAGAATTCAAGGGGGATATGTAACAGTGTATCATGGTACATGGTAGACTACCTATAGTATTCAATGGGGATATGTAAACGTGTATCATGGTACATGGTAGACTCCCTATAGTATTCAATGGGGATATGTATCAGTGTATCATGGTACATGGTAGATTACCTATAGTATTTAATGGGGATATGTAACAGTGTATCATGGTACATGGTAGACTCCTTGTCGTATTCAATGGGGACTTGTAACAGTGTATGATGGTACATGGTAGACTCCCTATAGTATTCAATGGGGATATGTAACAGTGTATCATGGTACATGGTAGACTCCTATAGTATTCAATGGGGATATGTAACAGTGTATCATGGTACATGGTAGACTCCTATAGTATTCAATGGGGATATGTAACAGTGTATCATGGTACATGGTAGACTCCTATAGTATTCAATGGGGATATGTAACAGTGTATCATGGTACATGGTAGACTCCTATAGTATTCAATGGGGATATGTAACAGTGTATCATGGTACATGGTAGACTCCTATAGTATTCAATGGGGATATGTAACAGTGTATCATGGTACATGGTAGACTCCCTATAGTATTCAATGGGGATATGTAACAGTGTATCATGGTACATGGTAGATACCCTATAGTATTCAATGGGGATATGTAACAGTGTATCATGGTACATGGTAGACTCCCTATAG
Source organism: Protopterus annectens (assembly GCF_019279795.1). NCBI lineage: Eukaryota > Metazoa > Chordata > Ceratodontiformes > Protopteridae > Protopterus > Protopterus annectens. Next base: position 5,782,839 of record NC_056741.1, read on the forward strand.
TATTCAATGGGGATATGTAACAGTGTATCATGGTACATGGTAGACTCCCTATAGTATTCAATGGGGATATGTAACAGTGTATCATGGTACATGGTAGACTCCCTATAGTATTCAATGGGGATATGTAACAGTGTATCATGGTACATGGTAGACTCCCTATAGTATTCAATGGGGACATGTAACAGTGTATCATGGTACATGGTAGACTCCCTATAGTATTCAATGGGGATATGTAACAGTGTATCATGGTACATGGTAGACTCCCTATAGTATTCAATGGGGATATGTAACAGTGTATCATGGTACATGGTAGACTCCCTATAGTATTCAATGGGGATATGTAACAGTGTATCATGGTACATGGTAGACTCCTATAGTATTCAATGGGGATATGTAACAGTGTATCATGGTACATGGTAGACTCCCTATAGTATTCAATGGGGATATGTAACAGTGTATCATGATACATGGTAGACTCCCTATATTATTCAATGGGGATATGTAACAGTGTATCATGGTACATGGTAGACTCCCTATAGTATTCAATGGGGATATGTAACAGTGTATCATGGTACATGGTAGACTCCCTATAGTATTCAATGGGGATATGTAACAGTGTATCATGGTACATGGTAGACTCCTATAGTATTCAATGGGGACATGTAACAGTGTATCATGGTACATGGTAGACTCCTATAGTATTCAATAAGGATATGTGACAGTGTATCATGGTACATGGTAGACTCCCTATAGTATTCAATGGGGATATGTAACTGTGTATCATGGTATCATGGTACATTCTAGACTCCCTATAGTATTCAATGGGGATATGTAACAGTGTATACTGGTACATGGTAGACTCCCTATAGTATTGAATGGGAATATGTAACAGTGTATCATGGTACATGGTAGACTCCCTATAGTATTCAATGGGGATATGTAACAGTGTATCATGGTACATGGTAGACTCCCTATAGTATTCAATGGGGATATGTAACAGTGTATCATGGTACATGGTAGACTCCCTATAGTATTCAATGGGGATATGTAACAGTGTATCATGGTACATGGTAGACTCCCTATAGTATTCAATGGGGATATGTAACAGTGTATCATGGTACATGGTAGACTCCCTATAGTATTCAATGGGGATATGTAACAGTGTATCATGGTACATGGTAGACTCCTCTAGTATTCAATGGGGATATGTAACAGTGTATCATGGTACATGGTAGACTCCCTAAAGTATTCAATGGGGATATGTAACAGTGTATCATGGTTCATGGTAGACTCCCTATAGTATTCAATGGGGATATGTAACAGTGTATCATGGTACATGGTAGACTCCCTATGGTATTCAATGGGGATATGTAACAGTGTATTATGGTACATAGAAGACTGCCTGTAGTATTCAATGGGGACATGTAACAGTGTATCGTGCTACATGTAAGACTCACTATAGTATTCAAAGGGGATATGTATCAGTGTATCAAGGTACATGGTAGACTCCCTATAGTATTCAATGGAATATGTAGCAGTGTATCAGGGTACATGGTAGACTCCCTATAGTATTCAAAGGGGATATGTGACATTGTATCATGGTACATGGTAGACTCCCTATAGTATTCAATGGGGATATGTAACAGTGTATCATGGTACATGGTAGACTCCCTATAGTATTCAATGGGGATATGTAACAGTGTATCATGGTACATGGTAGACTCCCTATAGTATTCAATGGGGATATGTAACAGTGTATCATGGTACATGGTAGACTCCCTATAGTATTCAATGGGGATATGTAACAGTGTATCATGGTACATGGTAGACTCCCTATAGTATTCAATGGGGATATGTAACAGTGTATCATGGTACATGGTAGACTCCCTATAGTATTCAATGGGGATATGTAACAGTGTATCATGGTACATGGTAGACTCCCTATAGTATTCAATGGGGATATGTAACAGTGTATCATGGTACATGGTAGACTCCCTATAGTATTCAATGGGGACATGTAACAGTGCATCCTGGTACATGGTAGACTCCCTATATAATTCAATGGGGACATGTAACAGTGTATCATGGTACATGGTAGATGCCCTATAGTATTCAATGGGGACATGTAACAGTGTATCATGGTACATGGTAGACTCCCTATAGTATTCAATGGGGATATGTAACAGTGTATCATGGTACATGGTAGACTCCCTATAGTATTCAATGGGGATATGTAACAGTGTATCATGGTACATGGTAGACTCCTATAGTATTCAATGGGGATATGTAACAGTGTATCATGGTACATGGTAGACTCCCTATAGTATTCAATGGGGATATGTAACAGTGTATCATGGTACATGGTAGACTCCTATAGAATTCAATGGGGACATGTAACAGTGTATCATGGTACATGGTAGACTCCTATAGTATTCAATGGGGATATGTAACAGTGTATCATGGTACATGGTAGACTCCCTATGGTATTCAATGGGGATATGTAACAGTGTATCATGGTACATGGTAGATACCCTATAGTATTCAATGGGGATATGTAACAGTGTATCATGGTACATGGTAGACTCCCTATAGTATTCAATGGGGATATGTAACAGTGTATCATGGTACATGGTAGACTCCCTATAGTATTCAATGGGGATATGTAACAGTGTATCATGGTACATGGTAGACTCCTATAGTATTCAATGGGGACATGTAACAGTGTATCATGGTACATGGTAGACTCCCTATAGTATTCAATGGGGACATGTAACAGTGTATCATGGTACATGGTAGACTCCTATAGTATTCAATGGGGATATGTAACAGTGTATCATGGTACATGGTAGATATCCTATAGTATTCAATGGGGATATGTAACAGTGTATCATGGTACATGGTAGACTCCCTATAGTATTCAATGGGGATATGTAACAGTGTATCATGGTACATGGTAGACTCCCTATAGTATTCAATGGGGATATGTAACAGTGTATCATGGTACATGGTAGACGCCCTATAGTATTCAATGGGGACATGTAACAGTGTATCATGGTACATGGTAGACTCTCTATACTATTCAATGGGGACATGTACCAGTGTATCATGGTACATTGTAGACTCCCTATAGTATTCAATAAGGATATGTGACAGTGTATCATGGTACATGGTAGACTCCCTATAGTATTCAATGGGGATATGTAACTGTGTATCATGGTATCATGGTACATTCTAGACTCCCTATAGTATTCAATGGGGATATGTAACAGTGTATACTGGTACATGGTAGACTCCCTATAGTATTGAATGGGAATATGTAACAGTGTATTATGGTACATGGTGGACTCCCTATAGTATTCAATGGGGACATGTAACAGTGTATCATGGTACATGGTAGACTCCCTATAGTATTCAATGGGGATATGTAACAGTGTATCATGGTACATGGTAGACTCCCTATAGTATTCAATGGGGATATGTAACAGTGTATCATGGTACATGGTAGACTCCTATAGTATTCAATGGGGATATGTAACAGTGTATCATGGTACATGGTAGACTCCCTATAGTATTCAATGGGGATATGTAACAGTGTATCATGGTACATGGTAGACTCCCTATAGTATTCAATGGGGATATGTAACAGTGTATCATGGTACATGGTAGACTCCGTATAGTATTCAATGGGAATATGTAACAGTGTATCATGGTACATGGTAGACTCCCTATAGTATTCAATGGGGATATGTAACAGTGTATCATGGTACATGGTAGACTCCCTATAGTATTCAATGGGGATATGTAACAGTGTATCATGGTACATGGTAGACTCCCTATAGTATTCAATGGGGAAATGTAACAGTGTATCATGGTACGTGGTAGACTCCTATAGTATTCAATGGGGATATGTAACAGTGTATCATGGTACATGGTAGACTCCTATAGTATTCAATGGGGATATGTAACAGTGTATCATGGTACATGGTAGACTCCTATAGTATTCAATGGGGATATGTAACAGTGTATCATGGTACATGGTAGACTCCTATAGTATTCAATGGGGATATGTATCAGTGTATCATGGTACATGGTAGACTCCCTATAGTATTCAATGGGGACATGTAACACTGTATCATGGTACTTGGTAGACTCCTATAGTATTCAATGGGGATATGTAACAGTGTATCATGGTACATGGTAGACACCCTATATTATTCAATGGGGAAATGTAACAGTGTATCATGGTATATGGTAGACCCATATAGTATTCAATGGGGATATGGAACATTGTATCATGGCACATGGTAGACTCCCTACAGTATTCAATGGGGATATGTGACAGTGTACATGGTACATGGTACACACCTATAGTATTCAATGGGGATATGTGACAGTTTATCATGGTACATGGTAGACTCCCTTTAGTATTCAATGGAGATATGTAACAGTGTATCATGGTACATGGTAGACTCCCTATAGTATTCAATGGGGATATGTAACAGTGTATCATGGTACATGGTAGACTCCCTATAGTATTCAATGGGGATATGTAACAGTGTATCATGGTACATGATAGAACCCTATAGTATTCAATGGGGATATGTAACAGTGTATCAAGGTACATGGTAGACTCCTATAGTATTCAATGGGGACTTGTAACAGTGTATCATGGTACATGGTAGACTCCCTATAGTATTCAATGGGGATATGTAACAGTGTATCATGGTACATGGTAGACTCCCTATAGTATTCAATGGGGATATGTAACAGTGTATCATGGTACATGGTAGACTCCTATAGTATTCAATGGGGATATGTAACAGTGTATCATGGTACATGGTAGACTCCCTATAGTATTCAATGGGGATATGTAACAGTGTATCATGGTACATGGTAGACTCCCTATAGTATTCAATGGGGACATGTAACAGTGTATCATGGTACATGGTAGACTCCCTATAGTATTCAATGGGGATATGTAACAGTGTATCATGGTACATGGTAGACTCCCTATAGTATTCAATGGGGATATGTAACAGTGTATCATGGTACATGGTAGACTCCCTATAGTATTCAATGGGGATATGTAACAGTGTATCATGGTACATGGTAGACTCCATATAGTATTCAATGGGGATATGTAACAGTGTATCATGGTACATGGTAGATACCCTATAGTATTCAATGGGGATATGTAACAGTGTATCATGGTACATGGTAGACTGCCTATAGTATTCAATGGGGACATGTAACAGTGTATCATGGTACATGGTAGACTCTCTATAGTATTCAATGGGGATATGTAACAGTGTATCATGGTACATGGTAGACTCCTATAGTATTCAATGGGATATGTAACAGTGTATCATGGTACATGGTAGACTCCTATAGTATTCAATGGGGATATGTAACAGTGAATCAAGGTACATGGTTGACTTCCTACAGTATTCAATCGGGATATGTAACAGAGTATCACGGTACATGGTAGACTCCTATAGTATTCAATGGGGATATGTAACAGTGTATCATGGTACATGGTAGACTCTATAGTATTCAATGGGGATATGTAACAGTGTATCATGGTACATGGTAGACTCCCTATAGTATTCAATGGGGATATGTAACAGTGTATCATGGTACATGGTAGACTCCCTATAGTATTCAATGGGGATATGTAACAGTGTATCATGGTACATGGTAGACTCCCTATAGTATTCAATGGGGATATGTAACAGTGTATCATGGTACATGGTAGACTCCCTATAGTATTCAATGGGGACATGTAACAGTGTATCATGGTACATGGTAGACTCCTATAGTATTCAATGGGGATATGTAACAGTGTATCATGGTACATGGTAGACTCCCTATAGTATTCAATGGGGATATGTAACAGTGTATCATGGTACATGGTAGACTCCTATAGTATTCAATGGGGATATGTAACAGTGTATCATGGTACATGGTAGACTCCATATAGTATTCAATGGGGACTTGTAACAGTGTATCATGGTACATGGTAGACTCCCTATAGTATTCAATGGGGATATGTAACAGTGTATCATGGTACATGGTAGACTCCCTATAGTATTCAATGGGGATATGTAACAGTGTATCATGGTACATGGTAGACTCCCTATAGTATTCAATGGGGATATGTAACAGTGTATCATGGTACACGGTAGATTCCATATATTATTCAATGGGGACATGTAACAGTGTATCATGGTACATGGTAGACTCCCTATAGTATTCAATGGGGACATGTAACAGTGTATCATGGTACATGGTAGATGCCCTATAGTATTCAATGGGGATATGTAACAGTGTATACTGGTACATGTTAGACTTCCTATAGTATTGAATGGGGATATGTAACAGTGCATCATGGTACATGGTAGACTCCCTATAGTATTCAATGAAGATATGCAACAGTCTATCATGGTACATGGTAGACTCTGTATAGTATTCAATGGGGATATGTAACAGTGTATCATGGTATATGGTAGACTCCCTATAGTATTCAATGGGGATATGTAACAGTGTATCATGGTACATGGTAGATACCTTATAGCATTCAATGGGGATATGTAACAGTGTATCAAGGAACATGGTAGACTTCCTATAGTATTCAATGGGGATATGTAACAGTGTATCATGGTACATGGTAGACTCCCTATAGTATTTAATGGGGATATGTAACAGTGTATCATGGTACATGGTAGACTCCTTGTCGTATTCAATGGGGATATGTAACAGTGCATCATGGTACATGGTAGACTCCCTGTAGTATTCATTGGGGACATGTAACAGTGTATCATGGTACATGGTAGATGTCCTATAATATTCAATGGGGATATGTGACAGTGTATCATGATACTTGGTAGACTCCATATAGAATTCAATGGGGATATGTAACAGTGTATCGTGGTACATGGCAGACTCACTATAGTATTCAATGGGGATATATAACAGTGTATCATGGTACACGGTAGGTTCCCTGTAGTATTCAATGGGGATATGTAACAGTGTAGCATGGTACATGGTAGACTCCCTATAGTATTCAATGCGGATATGTAACAGTGTAGCATGGTACACGGTAGGTTCCCTGTAGTATTCAATGGGGATATGTAACAGTGTAGCATGGTACATGGTAGACTCCCTATAGTATTCAATGCGGATATGTGAAAGTGTGTCATGGTACATGGTAGACTCCTATAGTATTCAATGGGGATATGTAACAGTGTATCATGGTACATGGTAGACTCCTATAGTATTCAATGGGGATATGTAACAGTGTATCATGGTACATGGTAGACTCCTATAGTATTCAAAGGGGATATGTATCAGTGTATCATGGTACATGGTAGATACCCTATAGTATTCAATGGGGATATGTAACAGTGTATCATGGTACATGGTAGACTCCCTATAGTATTCAATGGGGATATGTAACAGTGTATCATGGTACATGGTAGACTCCCTATAGTATTCAATGGGGATATGTAACAGTGTATCATGGTACATGGTAGACTCCCTATAGTATTCAATGGGGATATGTAACAGTGTATCATGGTACATGGTAGACTCCCTATAGTATTCAATGGGGATATGTAACAGTGTATCATGGTACATGGTAGACTCCTATAGAATTCAATGGTGATATGTAACAGTTTATTATGGTACATAGTAGACTCATTACAGTATTCAATGGGGATATGTAACAGTGTATCATGGTACATGGTAGACTCCCTATAGTATTCAATGGGGATATGTAACAGTGTATCATGGTACATGGTAGACTCCCTATAGTATTCAATGGGGATATGTAACAGTGTATCATGGTACATGGTAGACTCCCTATAGTATTCAATGGGGATATGTAACAGTGTATCATGGTACATGGTAGACTCCCTATAGTATTCAATGGGGATATGTAACAGTGTATCATGGTACATGGTAGACTCCCTATAGTATTCAATGGGGATATGTAACAGTGTATCATGGTACATGGTATACTTCCTATAGTATTCAATGGGGATATGTAACAGTGTATCATGGTACATGGTAGATACCCTATAGTATTCAATGGGGATATGTAACAGTGTATCATGGTACATGGTAGACTCCCTATAGTATTCAATGGGGACATGTAACAGTGTATCATGGTACATGGTAGACTCTCTATAGTATTCAATGGGGATATGTGACAGTGTATCATGGTACATGGTAGACTCCCTATAGTATTCAATGGGGATATGTAACAGTGTATCATGGTACTTGGTAGACTCCTATAGTATTCAATGGGGATATGTAACAGTGTATCATGGTACATGGTAGACTCCTATAGTATTCAATGGGGATATGTAACAGTGTATCATGGTACATGGTAGACTCCTATAGTATTCAATGGGGATATGTAACAGTGTATCATGGTACATGGTAGACTCCTATAGTATTCAATGGGGATATGTAACAGTGTATCATGGTACATGGTAGACTCCTATAGTATTCAATGGGGATATGTAACAGTGTATCATGGTACATGGTAGACTCCTATAGTATTCAATGGGGATATGTAACAGTGTATCATGGTACATGGTAGACTCCTATAGTATTCAATGGGGATATGTAACAGTGTATCATGGTACATGGTAGACTCCTATAGTATTCAATGGGGATATGTAACAGTGTATCATGGTACATGGTAGACTCCTATAGTATTCAATGGGGATATGTAACAGTGTATCATGGTACATGGTAGACTCCTATAGTATTCAATGGGGATATGTAACAGTGTATCATGGTACATGGTAGACTCCTATAGTATTCAATGGGGATATGTAACAGTGTATCATGGTACATGGTAGACTCCTATAGTATTCAATGGGGATATGTAACAGTGTATCATGGTACATGGTAGACTCCTATAGTATTCAATGGGGATATGTAACAGTGTATCATGGTACATGGTAGACTCCTATAGTATTCAATGGGGATATGTAACAGTGTATCATGGTACATGGTAGACTCCTATAGTATTCAATGGGGATATGTAACAGTGTATCATGGTACATGGTAGACTCCCTATAGTATTCAATGGGGATATGTAACAGTGTATCATGGTACATGGTAGACTCCTATAGTATTCAATGGGGATATGTAACAGTGTATCATGGTACATGGTAGACTCCTATAGTATTCAATGGGGATATGTAACAGTGTATCATGGTACATGGTAGACTCCTATAGTATTCAATGGGGATATGTAACAGTGTATCATGGTACATGGTAGACTCCTATAGTATTCAATGGGGATATGTAACAGTGTATCATGGTACATGGTAGACTCCTATAGTATTCAATGGGATATGTAACAGTGTATCATGGTACATGGTAGACTCCTATAGTATTCAATGGGGATATGTAACAGTGTATCATGGTACATGGTAGACTCCTATAGTATTCAATGGGGATATGTAACAGTGTATCATGGTACATGGTAGACTCCTATAGTATTCAATGGGGATATGTAACAGTGTATCATGGTACATGGTAGACTCCTATAGTATTCAATGGGGATATGTAACAGTGTATCATGGTACATGGTAGACTCCTATAGTATTCAATGGGGATATGTAACAGTGTATCATGGTACATGGTAGACTCCTATAGTATTCAATGGGGATATGTAACAGTGTATCATGGTACATGGTAGACTCCTATAGTATTCAATGGGGATATGTAACAGTGTATCATGGTACATGGTAGACTCCTATAGTATTAATGGATATAACAACAGTGTATCGCGATACTTGTTTTATATATTATTTCAATAGGGATATGTAACAGTATTGACCCACTAGCATTTTGTAGTAGACTTCTACTAGTATTCAGTAGGGACGTAATAGTGTATCGTAACTGGGTGCATGGTCAACTCTATATATATTCAATGGGGATTTAACGTGTATCAGGCATGGTTTAGCTCTTTAAATGGGATATGACAGTGTATCATGGT